>NW_027112919.1:885672-910409 GCF_000696795.3 Halyomorpha halys | reverse complement strand
TTTTTTAATAATGAGGTAACTACTAATTAATTTTTAAAAATAATACATATTTTTTATTAGAAAATGTTTTCACCTCAACTTATTAAAAAAATAAAATAAAAGAATTAGAGTTGAGGGTTCCATAATAGAGGGATTAAAATAAAATTAAATATTTATCTTGTTTGAAGAACCTTACTGTACAGAGATTTACATTAAAAGAACTTTAAATGTATGTAAAAATAAGTATAATTAATAAAAAAAAGGATTATAAAAAATTTTTAACAATGAATTTGTACATTACAATCATTGTCATTTTCATAGAATTAAAAAATCATCTGTTAATTTTAATTCCTTAATTTTTTTTATTACTCATTTAAAACAGTTTAAACTGAAGTAATGATTGCATTGAAGCTACGATACTTTACGAAGTATTGTGCAAATAGGATTTATTCTCAAAACTATTCACAATAGATACACATAAGAAGTTTTGAAGTTCTATTTATTTGTTATTTATTCAAAGCTGTGTAATTTACAGCGACAGAAGGCCATTTGAATATTTGTTTATGGGAGAGAGAGAAGAATGGGCAGAGCAATGGAGGCTACCATTATCATGATCTACCGCCGGACCTTTTTCCCTCAACCTCTTCCATCTCATCCTTATTTCCACAAACTAATAATAGAACTAGGTCAATAATTTTGTGCAACAGGATGCAATTGCCTCCTTATAGTTGATATTTATTTTTTAAAAAATGCATTTATTAATTTAGGTTTATCATTTTCAATGATAATGAACCATAGTTATCAAGAAAGAAAAAAATCAACTCACTTTGAGGCTTTCCTGATTTTTTTTTTATGCAGTATTAACTACTGAGTCCTCATCAATGACCTTCGGACCTTGTTATAACCATACATCAATTTGTTCTAAAATAGATTAAATGTTTCATACACTTTTATATTGACCATTCATGATGAAAGAGAAAACTTATTAAGTTCAATGGAATAAGTATACTAGTGCACTAAAATGAATAATAATTAAAAATATATTAACGGTTAAATGGAAAGAAGGGTTTCTATTGCTTCTTTTCAGTTTAGTAGGCTTTTAGCCCCCAATACCTGTATATCTTCATTTTTCGTGGGAGTGCTTACTTTACCCAATCTGTGTGAGTAAGATTAATATGTGATCTAAAATAAAAATACTGAGCTATTTTATAATTTACTATTAATTTTAATTGTTTTAATTAATAAGTATTTTTTCTCCAACCTTATTCTTAATTATATCATTCTAAATAAAAGTTGTTTTATATTCATTTTGACATTTATCTTAAATTATTACACAAACAGTATTTGTTTTTATGCATTCACCAATTTGTTTATTACATTCACTTTTTTAGCTATATAAACTCATATTTACATTTTGTATTTTTATTTATTTATTTTTCTTCTACTTTATATATGAGAATTATTTTTTATATAGTACAAATAGTTAGTTTCCAAATTACAAACTTTTTACTTTTAACTTTACAAATTAATTTTATTTAGAATCTAGGAAATCTTTTTCTTGTCTTCTAGAGTGTAAGAAGGTTTGTGTATTTCTAATGTATGAAGGTAAAATAATCACAAAAAAAAAAAAATCACTTAAAAATTTATTTCTTACTCACTGCACACTGACAAAACTAATTATTCTTCAATCTGGAGCCTAGATATTTTATTGAGTCAATTTTATTAGTTACGTAGCTTATAATAGATTCAATTCTAAAATAAAATATAAAACTACTTAGAAGTTTAGATGTGATGCTAGGTGGTGAGACGATCATAAGTAGGAAAAGTCAATCGCAAACATGACATGCAGATTTCCATTCAATGTACATTTTTTTTTTAAACATTTTAGACTTCTGAATTAGCGGTTCCCGTAGTGAGGCGCCACAAGCGAATGCCACTTTCCCAAAATGTTACTAATAAGAAAATATTAAAATCGAAACAGCAAGTATACAGTGTATTAAAACATTCACTTGGTAAATTTTTTTCCTTTTTTTTTTTTTACATACGAAACTCCTCTAATGATAATTATGGCGACATTTTTATAATTTTGTAGCTAGACTAGAGTGTCGCAAATTTTTTCAGCTCTAGAATGGTGCTGTGAAATTTTTTTAAACAAAAAACATGCAGCGCCTAGGAGCTCTAAATATATGAGGTAATTTTTAAGATGAAATAATGTTTGTAAAATATATATATTCTCTACAGTTTGTACCCCAAGATGTTTTTATTGGCGTTACTTACATCTGTGCAGCAGTAAAAACTATATAAAACCCATAAAAGTAATACTAATTCATGTAAATATACAACTTACATTTTTCTCTAGTTTCATACAATTAACATCCGGACTAATAACTATTTGGAAGCAGATACAAGATATCTTAACTCATTTTTTAAGGGATTAAGACTCGAGTGATGAAACACCAATCAATAAATTACTAGAATATTACATTTACTTACCCAGAAGTAGTCTGGCTTGAAGCCCGGAATCTTCTTGTGAGACTGTCCGATCTGGGTGAGGAAAGTGAAGAAGGTGTCGAGGTCATCGAGCTCTTTGATCCCCTCGTCGAGGGTGTTCATGACCTTGGTGGCGTGCTCCTGCAGTTCGAGGCTGCTCGCCTGCTCCTCCTTCGTCCGCAGTTCCTTCAGCTTCGCGAACAGTTCCAGCAGCTCCTCATGCTCCTCGAACAGTCTGTCAAAGGTAATGGTATGATAATTAATAAACATAATAACTATATAATTCACAACTAGTATTCAAAAACATATCGACTTAATCAATATAAAAATTACTGACTGTAAATGTAAAGAAGGCAAATATGATTAGAAAAGGTAAAAACATGACTTGACGTGGAATGAATGCAAAATACAAATTTTAATTTACACTTAAAGAAAGAAGGCAAATATTTTTGAGAGGTTTAAAACACATTTCAGTAAATAGATTAAGAGTAGTATATCTGTAACATATAAGGTTGGGAAAAAAGTGATTTTAAACAAACGAAAAATGCATCAATTTTTCGATTTGTTCAGACACGAGTTTGGGATAATAAAAACTCAATGCGCTTTTCTGTTTAGCCTAATAAATATTTCCATAGCAACACTGTTAGTTTTTTCTTAAAAATTATTGAATTTCTGGCTTGAGACTGGTTTGTTTACCAATTATAATAAAAAATATCAACATGCATTATTTTTTCATAACTCCTATGTTTCGGCCATTCTGTCCATTCTCAAGGATATCTTAATCTACTATATTTTTGTTAAAATATATCTTAGTCTATCAATATATTTTTATTTAATATTTTATTTATTATAATTTTATTCAATTTACACTGCCTAATATATAGGCTCATCAATCAAGAATGTATTGTTGATCAAGGATTGCTAAATCTATAATATCATTATAACTAGAATTTAGATGTACCTAACTGTCCATTCATTCGATACCTTCAAGCTAAAAATTACGCCCACAACAGATAAAAAAAAGATATAGAGCTCCGAATAAAAAATTAATTATTTTGAACGTACTCAAGTATTTGGTTAGCACCTTTCTAAAATATTTGAGCCACAACCTGACATCCTTAATCCAACTCATATCGAATACATTAAAGAATAATTGAATACTCCACTTCAAATTACCCTTCCTCCTAAAGCATTTCATCCTTCGGAGATATTCAACATCATTCAGAAGTTACCTTCCCGAGTATGACCTAATTACATCCCATATTCTAAAACATCTTCCTCGAAAATCTGTTCTATTCCTCATTTACATCTACAATGCTGTTACTCAGATCCATATATTTTCCTAACCTTGGAAATTATCTATAATCAAAATGATTCCCAAACCTCAAAAGCCACCAGAATACCCATCCTCCTATCGTCCAATCTCTCTGTCATGGGCAAAATCCTTGAGAAACTCATAGTGGAACGCCTGTATCCCATCCTTGATTTCAACCACATAATCCCAGATCACCAGTTTGGATTCCGAACATCCCACTCCACTATCCAGTAATGCCATCGTATGGTTGATGTCTCGTCTCCATCAGAGCACGGAAGGTACTGCTCGGGAGTCTTTCTTGATTTAGAACAGGCTTTTGATCGAGTCTGGCACCCAGGACTGCTATACATTCCTACCCCCTACATGCTTCCTCATTATCCTTTCTTATCTCTCTGACAGATTATTTCAAGTAAATTACAACGGTGCTTATTCATCCCTATTCCAACAGTCTGCTGGTGTATCTCAGGGTAGTATCCTTGGTTCTATCCTTTATACAGTTTTCACAGCTTACATCCCAATCCATTCTAACACTATCCTCACCACGTATACCGATGATACATGTCTATTGTCAGTGAACAATGACCCTTACATTGTATCCCATAGCCTCCAATCCCACATCACCACCCTTGAAGAATGGTGCCAAAATTGGAGGATTAAAATTAATTCCAATAAATCCCACCAAATCACATTGACCCTTCGTCGTAAACCATTGACCTCTTGCACTACAGTTTCCTTAAATAATACCATACTTATATGTACATCTCGACAAACGATTGACATAGAATCCTTATACAAGACTGAAAAAATAGGAAACTGCTCGTCGATTTCGAATATTACAACATTTACTAGACAAACGGTCTAAATTGCCAATCCATTACAAAAGACTGATCAACATGACTATTATAAGGCCTATCTGGACATACGGAGTTGAGCTTTGGGGCTCCACTAAACCATCAAATTCCTCCCGAATCCAATTCTTACAGTCCAAAATCCTTCTTAAAATCCTCAATTCTCCTTACTTTGTCACAAACTAAGTCATTCTTCATGACCTCAATGTCCCATATGTTGCCAATTCGGTCAACACCAGATACCATTCCTTTCATAATAAACTTACCAACCACCCAAATCCACTTGTTTCTATCCTGGCTTCTCCATCATTACCGAATAATCCTTCTAGGCGTCTGAAAAGAAGATGGCCTCGGGATCTTCTCTAGAAATGTTATTGGAGTTCTATCAATCGGTAGATTCTCCACATGTTTGTATTATGTCACTATCTCACCTACAGCAAATTTACTTGTTGTATATATGTTATACAGTTCTAAATAACAATAAATAAATGATTAAAAAAAACAAACTTTTTTTAACGTTTTGAAACACCGCCATTTTTATTCCCCCGATCTATACTTGGCAGACTAATCAATTTTGACTAGTAATATACCTAGTTTACAATTAACTAATCAAAAATTGGTGTCTAATAATTGCCTTTTTTTCTCTTCTTGGGCTCTTACTAGTCATAGGACTATATGCAATGAAATGCTAACAGAAATGGTCATTTTCTAAAAAAAAAATATATATATATTTTACTTAAAGAAGAATCGGTTGCGATGAAAAGATTGAAGATAAAAAAAAACAAACGGAATAATATTTACAAGTGAGGGGGTGATTTGCATAGAAGTAAGAAAAGAAAGTAGTTGGGGACCCCTTGAGGGGACCTCCAGGATAATTCGCTTAACGATCAGCTCCTTACTGAAAGAGCAGTCCTTTGTCAGCCAATCTTTCTTTGACAACGGATTTCCAAGCTAATCTTTTTGTAGTATATACAGACTCTATAGTCACAAGGAAGATAATTTATTAAAGTGATAATGTTGGACTAACGATAATTTTATGGTTTAAATAAAATCAATTGTATCCAAATTAAGTCTCTAAACATTCTTTATTTTCTCAAAAGCTCAACGTTTCGGCCATCCTCAAGGGCAATTTTGACAAACCAATTTACCCTCACATAAATTATTTTAAAACTGCAGGTTAATCCTTCCAGGTCACTAGTTTCATTGAAAATTACCCTATTTTGTCACTATTTCTTTAATATTAAACTTTTAATTATAACTAATTTAACTCTTGCTATCATAACAATCTGTTGTATGATATTTAATTATAATTGCTAAATAATGGTTTCTTTAATTATTCTATTAATTCGATAAATTTACATTACTTTGTATTGCAAGTAAATGTTGATATGATAAGCTCGTAATATCTAAAGTAAGAAATTTAAACGTTTGATAAATCTTTTTGATGTCTTGCAAATGTTATACCACCTCTTGTAGTACGTTATAGTGGTCAGTTTACCATTTTTAAAAGTAATTTATCTTGTATAAAATCTATTAATGGTTTAGATCAATAGCCAAGTTCAATCTCAAAATAAAGCTTTTGTTTAAATAAATTTGCTCTATAAAGTATTTACGCTAGAAACATTCTAGATAAATAAAAAAACATAGCTACCTCTTACGTGTTTCCTCTAACTAAATAAATAAATAAACTTTTCGTCTGTCAAACTCGTCTGTCTAGCGTTCTTTCATATCAAGGCAGAAAATTAGTTCCATCAAATTGCAATAGAACAGCCATTTCCTCAGTCAATTCTAAGCAGATTTTTTAAATATTGTAATAAAATAGTAGAAGATTACAGGAGCTTAATCAATAGGACCGGGTTATTAAGCTCCTGTAAGCTCCCACTCTCCTGTTATTCTCCAACTAGAATCAACCAGTGCTGCTTTCCCTCCACTACTTTCCGCTTCGTCTCGCGTCACGAAATCGATTTACTCCTATATGAATTTGTTGATTTGAAAAACACCTAAATGAGTTGTAGAATATTTCAATTCAAAAATGTTTTAATTCTTATTTGCTTATACAGTGTAGTATCAGTAATCTGGGATTCAGTACTCCGAACATTCCAGTAATTCAAACTGGACAATTTGGTGGAGGGAACAAGTCCGGCAAGTGGGCCTAGTGGTCCTTTTTGCCAACCCTAGCTAGATTGCTAACTAGATGCCGCCGCGTACTAACCAAGGTGGGAGTATCAAGATTCATTCTTCGGAACCGCCGAAAAATGAATGTTAAACTACCCCAGGTGGGAATCGAACGCTGAACCGAGCGCACTGGGACCTGCGTCCCAACCACACGGCCGTCACGTCCCTAAAAACTGGAGTAAAAAAAAGTTACTTTTTTTGAGAAAACACAACAGGCAATGAAATTTTTGTTTTCGAATAAAAATGCACGTATGTAAAGGACATTTTTGACTTCGCGATCTATAAGGTATTGTTATCACCATGAAAATCGATAGTTGAAATTTTTACAGTTTCGATTTCTGGGAATCTAATTCCTATGGAAGTGTTCATAATATATTTTGCTGGAATTAGAAATACACATTATCTATTATATAAATTATTTGATTCTATAAAACTAATTTAATTAATTGTAGAAATATGTAGAATAGAAAATTTTTTCGTGAACTTTTTTTTTTTTTATCACGTTTAAAACAAATCCATACAAAAAGTATTTTTAATTTTATTTATACTTATTTTCAACTATAAATGACCAACATTATAGTTTAAACATATTAAATCATTATCTAGCATTAATGGGGATATGAAACAAACATTTTTTTTTTAAAATTATTATGAGAGATAGTTGACCGTGGAAGATGAACGAGGAGAAGATGGTTGGGGGTGCGGCCAATGATAAACAGAAATAAGTTTAATTAACCTATTTTAATGTGCCAACGTTTCGGCTAGAGTTTCTAGCCTTCTTCAGGGCTAAAAACAGAACAAGATAACAACCACAGTAAGTATAGAAAAATAAAAAAGAAAGTATAAACAGAATAATTTTACACATAAATTTTTTTTTTAATTTCTTAATTTTTTAAAATTTCAAGTTGTCAAATTTATAATAAAACATGTAAACAAATAAAATAAAATGTTATTGTACATTCATGCTGTTGAAATTTTTTTACACTATTTTTCAAAATACATTTAATAATCCGAACACTCCTTTGTATCAATTAGTTGGATTTCAGAGAATGCATTGTAATTTTTTTTTTACTTAATTTTATTAAAAATATCAATGATTACAAAAGCTTAGAGAATAGTAGAGTACTCGAAGTTTTAGGAATAGTAGCGAAATGTATCTCATTGACACACAATTAGACACTATAATTATACTCTTCTCATACCATACTCTGTTGAATAAAAAACAAAGTTATAAGAAAATCCTGGCTCTGGAGAAAAGAAAGAGCTGAGTGTAAGGAGGACAGTTATATAGCGATGGTGCGAGGGAGAAGACACAAATGAGACGGAGCGGGGAAGTCTTGTTAATTAAAGAGAGCCGCTGAGCCCTCACAAAGGATCTCCGCTGGTCCTTCCCGTTTTAATTTTTCCCTTTACTTCCACCATCAGATCCGTTTTCTCAAAGCCGAGGTTCCTTTTGACATGGATGCTCTCTGCCACTACACTCAGGAAGTGATTAGGAGATGACTTTGTCGATAGAAAGTCATTTTTTGAGATCTCTCAAGAAAAAAAACACGGGACATTTACATACGAACAGAAAAAAAGTGTACATCTAAACAAAAAATTCAAAATGCAGTCGCTATTCAACAGGTAATGGTACTGCTCTTTCTTAAGCCATTGCGTAATGACCTTACTAGTTACGATATTATATATATTTACAGATATAATTTAATAGTCTGTCTGCGGTTGAGCGTGACTTTGACCATATCACCTCCTTGCACAGCCTTTGGTCTAAGAAAGTAACAGTACTTCCTTACAATGTACTATGTATGTATTACCACACCTCAGTATCAGTGTCCCTAAGACTGTGGCCCCAATAGTTCTAGTAGTTCTAAAAGAGAGGGATTCCTATTGTTGTAGCGAGAATCTTTTTAATTGCTTATTTACATTTAGACCTTTGTTTTTGGAATCTTTTATTATATATTTACATTTTATAATAATAATAAAAAAAAAAAGTTTATAAGACCGTTTTTATCTCCTTGTTGACCTAAACGAGGAAGTCTTGAACTACAACCTAGGTACCTTAGGAGGATAGAGGGGAGTCAACTTCACTCCTTTGGTGGTCGAGCGTGATTCTGAAGAAATCACCTTCTTGCACAACCGTTGGTTCAGTAATAATACTTCCTTATAAAGTACTGAACCCCTGACCCTTCACGGGTTGTAGCGGTACAAATTTAATTTTGTTTTAATGTATTTAGTATATGTATATATCTTTTCGCATAACATCCGCTGATTAAACTATCAGAGTTTATTTTAACTTTATACAGGATCAAAGACATATTGGAAATAGAATTGACCTAGAAGTTCAAATATAGCCCGTCAAATAGGTTCTATAAATATATAATGTTTTTGTTATATTTAAAATATTAGTGAGGTAAAGATTATTATGAATATTTGATTTATCAATAAATAATCTGGCGATTTCAGCTATTTTAAAAAATATGTCTAAACAAAAGTATAACTTGTAGAACATCAATCGGATTAAATTAAACTACTACAACTGAACAGACAGGTTGCCCTTTTAGACAGATACTTGACAGAAAATCGAAGCTTCTACCACTGACCAAACCATCACTTTTAAAATACTTCTGGAACCCATTAAGAACTCAGGGAAGCAACTATAAATGTTCGAGTAATTGTTTATGATCAAAACTCATAAGGGGATTTATGGATGGCCTTTTTAATGTTCCTAGTTACATCTTGAAAATAATATGTATAAGGCATATGATTAAAGAACCGTTTGATAATATTAACATCTTTATAAAATTACGAAATCGCTCGATAACTTAAGAGATAATCGTAAGAGGAAAAGATGGTTGGGATGTGCGGTCAAAACACAAATAAGTTTAAATAATTTATTTGAATCGTGCTGACGTTTAGGAATAATCCTTTGAAGGAACATTCCTTTGCATTATATTACTTTAAATTTTTATTTATATATTATTTCCTTAATTATGTTATTTTTAATTACCTATATATTAATTTTATTTTCCACTTATTTCATCACTTAAATTTTATTAATTTCATTCTGTACAATTATTTACTTTATGTCATTCTGTTTATATTTTCTTATTTATTTTCTGTATTCATTGGTTGTTATCATGTCCTTCGTTCTTAGCCCTGAAGGAGGCTAGAAAGTCTAGCTGAAACGACGGCACGATTAAATAAGTTTTTTCATATCAAAACTTATATTTCTGTTGAAAACTCGAATTTGAAATAGCACAATTACAATAATTTTCCTTTCTATGTATTGCATATATCCATGTAAGTGAAAGGAAAAACAAAAATAATGCTTTGTATCGGTTCCACTGGCTAGGGTACCCATGATTTACCTTCCGAAGCTCTCTAGAAAAAAACTAGGAGTATTTTATTCGCCCCAATCATTTGTTTAGCAGATCTATATGGTAAGGAAAGGTTTGGTTGGGAGTCAAACGAACCTCTTTCAGATAGTGCATCTGCTTTTTCAAAAGCAATATAATTTTTCTAAGGTAAAATCAACTTTATAAAAAATAAATGAACGGCGAAATGCCACTAGTTTGCATTTACTTATATAATTATTATAATGAGATGTAGATAGTTGACCGTAGATTAATGATTGGAGAAGTTTGTCGGGGGATGCGGTCAGCAAAGAACAACATAAATAAACAAAACCATATTTCGCATCGTTGGCCCCGTGTAACTGGATTCATAATGAGGTGTACATAGCTGACCGACCGTTCATTCAAATTCAGATATAAGCTACTCATTATTTTTCATTGTCTGTCATAGTGTTCAATTTGTAGATTCAATTTATTTATTTATTTTTTCAGTTTTTTAGACACTACTTGCATATCTTATATTATACATATCTTCTTACCTACATGATATTATATTTAATCTGTCACTGTTTTCAATCTACTACCATACCATTCCACGATTATCAATCAATTAAAATTTTGTACTACTCAATTATCAGTTATCAATTTTTTATCATTCACGATTTAATTCAATATTTTGTATAATTCTAAATTTGTTTGTATACTATTCCTTTTCAATTCTATGTTGCTCTAAATGTTGTTGTTATCTCTTTTGTTCTATAGCCCTGATGAAGACCTGAAACTCAGAAGGTCGAAACGTCGGCATAAAATAAATAAATATGGTTTTGTTTATTTATGTTGTTCTTTGCTGACCGCAGACCCCGACAAACTTCTCCAATAATTATTATATATATTTTTTATACACAATTTTGTAAAGTTTTACTAGATGCTACATCACATTTTCTAGTGAAGTAAAGTTAATGATACTTTATAATGATTTCTGTCTTTAACAATTGTAAAAAAATGGAAAAGAGAATTTTAAATAAATAAATATAGACGGAAAAAATCATAAAACATTTTGAGATCAAATGAGGAGAACGGAAAAAATCGGGGACTGTGGCAGTCAGATCCCGGATCCAATTAAAGTGGATAAAAAACAGCTTGCACTCAATCCACTGGTTTAGAGTAAGAGGGGGGAAGTTGGCTGTAAAATTAAAGAATATTTCCTGGATCTCTCCACTCCCCCCTCCCTCAGGATTAATCGAACCTGTTACGTACTTTGTAAAAATAATGTAATCTACGGGAGAGGAGAGGAAATGTCCAACCAAGAAAGTTTTGACGCAAAAAAAAAAAAAAAAGATACCAATCATTGCCTTTTTCTGGATTTATTTTTGATTCTTGTGATTATCTCTCCCCTAAGCTACTAATAACTTTTTCACCAGTTCTGTCTTTAGATCTTTTGTTTCTTAATATATATTTCTTCTTTATCTTTTATACACCCACAGAGAAGGAATATCAAGATTAATTTCTCGGGACCGCCACGATATAAATTATATTAATATTTACTATTTATAATATTCGTTATAATATATTTCTATAAAGAAATATAATTTTACATTCCTATATCCTAATTCTCCATAGTAACCGGAAGAACAACGAAGTATATAAGCTACATGAATCTTGTGACATTGTCCGCTTCAAGTCGCATTGAGTTCCTGATGTAGTATTTGAAAGGATTTTGGACTGTAAGGATTGCATTCGGGAGGAATTAGATGGTTTAGTGGGACCCCAAAGCTTAACTCAGTATGTCCAGATAGGCTAAGGCCTATCTAATATATAATATGTTATAGTCAAGTAGATCAGTCTTTTGTATTGGATTAGAAGTTTATACCGTTGGTCTAGTAAATGTTGTAGAAGTCGGAATAGACGAATACTTTTCAGTCTTGAATGAGGATTTCATATCACACGTTTGACCAGATGTATTCTTAACTAACGGATCTATTCGACAGGAATAAGTGGGCTAATTTTAAAGGATACTGTGGGGCAGGAGGCCATGGGTTTACGACGAAGGGTAAATATGATTTGGTGGGATTTATTGGAATATATTTTAATCCTCCAGTTTTGGCACCGTTCTTCAAGGGTGGTGATGTGGGATTGGAGGGTTTTGAATACAATGGAAGGTTTATTATCCACTGACTATAGACATGTGTCATCCGCATACGTGGTGAGGATAGTGTTAGGATGGGTTGGGGTGTCAGCTGCAAAAACTGTATAAAGGATAGGACCAAGGATACTACCTTGAGGTACACCAGCAAATTAATCTGTCGGAGAGATAAGAACAGGAAGACTAATTTTAAAGCTCTTTCAAAAGGACCATAATGCAGTTTATAATTATTGTTTTTCTAAGACTAGTAGTTTCCATAATATTTGCATAAATGTATTCACAAGATGATTTCTGAATATTATTTGAAAAAAATAAATATTTGTAAAGTAATTACTGATTTATTTTATTAATAATATATTGCACTTTTTTTTTGCTCAACACCTTATAATGCCGCACGGCAATCAAAGGGAGAAGACCCGGTAAAGTAAATTCTATGTATTATATATGTGTGAAGTACCAATCTTATTTTAATAAAGGGTATGAAAAAAATGACTTTTTTTGGATATATGAATGCACAGGTAACTAACTGTATGTAGCATTACTCACATCGTATAAAATAGGAATGACGAGGAGTTGCACCGTGTTGGACAATGGGTGGTCATGTAATGATACAATAACAGACCGCAACTATCATCGACTATGACAACAGACGACCTATTGGATTACGGATAGCTACAACCTATTGTGCTGTAGCTTATTGAAGGGCCTATAGTTGAGGCAATTTGCCTGGCCACAAAGCAGTTCAATACGCACATAACCACTGTTCTATTATACCAGTATTTACTACCGATCCACATTGTTTTAGAGAACTGCAGAACAATCAAAAACTACCTAATGCCCAGCTAAAAACTATTAGAAATCAGAGATAGTTAATATGTACCTTTTTTATACCGAAAGAACGCAGGATATGTGCAGTTAATACTTATATGAAGTTTCCACAAGTGTCCCATAGAAGATTTTAGGTGAATCTAAACCTCAAAATATTGAGCTCTTGGGAATATTTGAGGATAACGTGCCAGAAATGTTCCGCGAGTTATATATATATATAAAAGTTAAGTTATATAAGTTATATATGTACCTGTTATCTCCCCTAATACCTATTAACCTATGTAAACACTGCATAAATTTATATATAGAAGATTAAAAGAAGAAATAGAGTAGTCTTTAAGCTGATCTTGTATGAGTCATTTCACGGTCCTTTTCCTTTTTTTTAAAGTTCTGCTTGAGACGGAGCTTAAATATAAAAAGTAAAATATATGAATAAAAAAGTAATATATATATAAAAAATAAAATAAATAACATATGTCTTCATCTGTTATCCTGCATCTGATGATGGATAATCACTTTTTAACAAAGCTTCATGAAGTAATATTATTTTTTCGATACAAAAATAATGCCCACAAACATCAAAGGAGTTACCCCTCCTTTAAACCTACTTGGAAGGCCTGGCTACAAAATTCCTCGCGAAGGAGAATAAATTAGGTTCCTGTTGTTGTTTCCCCTCGTAGCTTGGATATTAGGGCCATTTTATTGCCAGCGTGCTTCCAGAATTCATCAATGAGTTCCATTCCATTTCCCAGCATACCGGTCACTCGGGAGGTCTCACGAAGAGCCGAAAAGAGGAACCGGTAATTTTGGAATAATTCAAGTAAGGTAATTTTATACGTCATCAAAATATTTCCTAAAATAAAAAAATATTCTTATACAGATCAATTATATTAATTTTAACTGTATTTATTTTTAAAAAATCTAGTAAATGGGATGTTAGATTATAGTGAAATGAAATAGGCATGTATAAAAACTACCAATTGGTAGCTCTTTAATAAAATTTCTTCATTATAAGGTCTCGAGACCATCTTCTTTTCAGGTGCCTTGAAGGATTGGAATGGAAGAGGAAGCAAGGCTCAAAACTATCTTTAGGTGGGGAGCTTATAATGAAAGGATTGATACCTTTATGGATGATTTTGGATCGCAAGGATTGGATACGAGAAGAATTTTCAATTTAGTGGATCTCCACAGTTGAACTTCTTATGTATATTAAAATATTTAATTCCTTCGAAATTTTAATTTAAAACTAAATGATTTACAGTTGAGCCTTCCTTCGTTTCACTCTGACTTGACGTACTAGTGAGAAAATGTATTATTTTAGAAATATTTAACTCAATAAGCTAATTATTAAAACTAACTAAGATTTTATGAGTGCATTATAATATTCTATGCTCCCTTTAATACTGTTAGTTAATCAATATAAATTGTTAAGTAAGTGGTACAGTACCATACATCTCTGTGGTTAATGATTCTGTCGTTTTTCATCATTTGTGTTAATTGCTATATGGATCCTCCTCAACTTTTTGCTTTACCAGCGCTTGTTAATTCCTGCGGTGTCACAACCTGACTAATAAAAGTAATCAGAAAGAGCTTCAATCTCTATTTTTATTACTAGGGGGTAACTAAGTTATTTACTATTTCTTATTATGGTTTTCATACCAACTCGAACAGTGTTTTGTACTCTTGCTATCCGTCATTCTTATCAATTCTAAGTTCAGAGAGCGATGTCGTTTTTACCTTTATGCATTCTATTATTCCACTATTTCAGGGATTAACTAGTATTTCTGCGTAAGTCCATACACTTTATCAACCCATCCATTCATACCCTCTTATGAAACTTCATATATGTTAGAATAGTGAGCAAGCAAATGCAAAATTTTCTGATCCTGTGGATCTTCAATCTACATTGTCACACCACTTTGTATTTCTTAATTTATTTCTTTTTTACTACATCAAAGATTTACATGCATCGATCAGTAATATTTTTTGTGGAAAAGAAGGTTGAACGGCGCGGTAGAAAAAAACATTTTCTCTACTTATTAATCTACGGTCAACTACCAACATCTCATCAGTTATATTTTAAGAGTATTAGGAAGGATTTATTGTTCCTATACTCTATTATCCTATTTGAAACAATTATTTAAAAAGAGAAGAGGAGACTTGTGTTAGTTAAATCGAATATATAGCAAGAGAGGCTAAAGTTGGAAAACAGGATGAAACTTTCTCTTTTCGAACGAGGGGAGCTTTTCTAATCTTACCTTTAAAATAGAAACATATAGCGAGTAGTATTTGTCGATTTACGACATGTCACAATTTTAAAAGAGGAGATTGTAACACCAAAAATTATAGAATGTAATCCTTCTCGGCCAACACGCCCTGCAAACCACTTTTTTTTCGTGCTCTTCATAAAAGTATAATAACATTATTAGCACATACATAATCCAAGAAATGGAATATTTATACTGGTACTGGTACTGGTATTTGGTGGGGGGAACATGTTCGGCAAATGGGCCTAGTTATCCTTTATGACAACCCCTGGCGACTACCTGAGATACCGCCGTGTAATAACCAAGGTGGCAATGTCAAGATTCATTCTTCGGGACCTCCGAAAAATGAATGTTAACTGTCCATTGATGAAAAAAAGGCTATCCTTCTCGACCGGACCCACCCCACTCAGAACCCCAGTCTTATATCAAATTGAAATATTTTTTTTTTAACCGGAAGAGGAGACATTAAGATAGTTTAATCGAGCAATATTTATAAAGCGCATGAAATTGGAAAACACCGTGAATGTAACAATCTTACAGCAGGAGAGATCATAACCCAAAAAAAACAATCCTTCTCGGCTTGTCCCGTGCCACTAAGACCCCAAGGAGCGACGGTTTGAAATATTTGCTCGGTTGAAAAGGAGACATTAAGAAAGTTTGTTCGAGAAATATTTATCAAGTGCCTGAAATCGGAGAACGGCGTGAAAACCCCAATTTAACGATTTTTGTAACCTCCTTTATTATTAAATTTATAAAATATATACATACAAATGAAAATGGCGTTGAAATTAAAAGAGTTTTCATTTATATTTCAATTATTTTATATATGATGGAACGAATCGGTATAAATACCTTTACATCTATATAAATATTTATCTATTTTAAATTAAAAAGAGGAAAAATCACCAAAATAGTGAAAAGTAATATTATCTATTCCATTCAGACGGAATAATATTTTGTATAACGAAATAGGAGAATACAAATTGTTAACCAGAATACTGGTTAAAGTATCTGTGTTTTTATTATAGACTGAATCACTACTTAAAACATACATCAAAATCCGTTGAACCTACGGTTAACCATACTTTATTAAGTATTCACTCCACCTAAAGAGTGAAATATTAAAAAATTCAAAGTACTTTCGAGAGTTTTAAAACAGAAGGAATCATTTACGGATCTGTATATACCTTATACGATAATTTAAAGACCACTAAAACCCGTCCAGTCCGTCCATCTGATATTTTAGAAATGATATTGTAAGAAAACCAAGTAAGTACAGGACTTATCATCCTTAATACATCGAGACTGAAGGGACACTTAAGGGAATAATTGCCACATTACGATTAACATGTTTAGATATGGCTCTAGAAACCGAAGATTGGAAATAAAGTAAGTATGACCTCATTAATCCCTGTTTAACAGAAATTATACATTGTACCATTATTTTCATTACTTATTTAATAAAAAATCTTTTGCCCGAATAATATGTGCCCTATTTCATATACCATGAATCTATACTAAGTCCTCTTATGTGAATTGTTTAGGAGATAAGACTTTTCAAGTGACGGATGAAAGTACTTCGCCTTAATCCCAGCACTTAATGTAATGCTTACGAAATCACAACGACTAAAATGAAATAATAACTTGAACAGATTACTTAGAAAGCCACTTACCAAGCGAAGCCTCTCCAAGTTCTTATTTGATTAACAGTAAGTGCAGAGATAACATGAGAAATGAATTACTCAGGTTTAAAATGGAATATGCAAAATCCTGATTTTAACTTGATTCATTCAATTATGCATTATAAGACAGTAATACAAATGTATACATATATCAATGCCGATTATGGTCAGTACTTGGATCATTTGACTGCCTAAAATGAGTGGTTCTACTTTTACCCTTCGAATTTGTAAAGCCCTTCAGCCTAATGGAGGCAACTCACACAGACCGTGCGAGTGATGAACCTACACCGTGTAGTTTAATCGTATTTAGCGTTCTGGTATTTTAGGATATCCAATAGCCGCCCTAATATTGGTCTAAGGACTCTCTACTCAATGGAAAAAATATAGGTCTTGGTGGAGACCAGACAGTCCTTTGAATCTAGACCAAGGGAAATACAGTACCAAATCGGCACTAAGGGGAATGGTTATGGAACTATAGGTAGTCTGCCGGTGCATCCCGGAAACTATGGTTTATCCTTTCTATCCTCTCTAAAGCTACTAGCCCATAACAAGACCGTGATGTGGCCAGATACCAGAGTGTTATTTCTCTGAAATATTAGTTTAAATATATTTTTTTGGACTAATACAAATGTACCATAAAAACATACCAGACTTCAAGAATGAAAGAGTCACAACTCAAAATAATATCAGTAAAATATTGAAACAATTTTTTTGGAGAACAAAGTTGATATTCGTCTCTTGTATTTAATGAAACCAAGTTAAATACGAATTTTTATAATTTCTAAAAAGAAATTAGTCACAATTTTCGCTTTACATGATGGAGAATCATTCAACAATTAAGATATTTCGTTTAAGAAAAAAGCAATTACTTTAACAAGACTCTACCGATATTCTTGAACTTTTATTAAAAATAATTAATTTATTGTTATTTCCAACTGTATAAAAATATATACATCAAGTAAATTCGCTATAAGTGATATAATTGCATGATACAAACATGTTGAGAATCTATCCATTGATAGGAAATTTCAAGAGGAGAAGATCTCGATAATAAGATCGTCATCTTCTTTTCAGACGTCTAGGAGGATTATCAGGCAATGAAGGAAAAACCAGGTTAGAAACGAGTTGGTTTGGGTTCTTGAACTTAAGGAGTCATTTAGGGACCCACGCAAAGGCGCATTTCCACATTTACTCACCATTGAAATTTACTGAACGGAATTATATAATCATTCAAATAACAGCTTCTGTCTAATGCAGTTGAGAATTTTAATAGCTTTAAACCTTTCCAGGACGACATCATACATTAAAAAAAAAACATGTCATTTGATAAAGATCTTCTACCGTACATTTACATTATTTTTTTAAAAATATAGATTAGATATAAGTAAGAATTACTATTTTTAAAAAAAAATATATGAATAATACATTTGTTCACGTTAAGTACATCAGACAGTCTCATATAATTAACCATGTTTCACAACTGAACGCCTCATTTGTTATATCATCTTGTAAGATGATATAACAAATGAGGCAAATTGGCAAAACCAAAACTAAAAGCTAATAACGATTAGAACTACTAGAGGAAGCTCGTAGGTAAAAATGAACTAAATTTCTTTGAAGTTATAGCATGCAAGATGAAAGTATGCTTAGACACTACGTGCTCAAATTCTTGTTTCTTATCAAAGGATGTAATATTAATAAATCCAAGAAAGTCATAAATCATCTTGTGAATATATTGCTCTAAATGTATCATCAAAGGTGTGAGGTGTGAGGTGTGGCTTCGTTCCACCGCAAAGCGAGCTGATATGAGATGCCCTGATAGCAAGGCCTCTAAGCGTAGAACATAAATCAAATCCAAAACGCTCGAGCTGGCTCGTAATTCATCAGAGAACTCTCCTACGAGCAGGAGATCCTCCTTAAGACTGGATTACTAAATCAAATCGTGAAAGGTCTCCTCATTTAAATTGCATATCCTCAACTTGAGATGATGTGTTCCATCACGATTAGATATCTTTGGCTAAGGATCAGGCTTGTAGTTCCAATGTGTGTGTTAGGGATTTGAGAAAACGATTTTAAATACACAAGGCGAGATCCTACTCTTAGTTTGTTCAATATTTTGTTTGAGCTTCAAGGCATAAGCCACAAGCGTCATTAATGCCAGTGTTTTTATTTACTCTCTTGATTTTCAATATAAGATTTTAAGATTCTAAAATTTTTAAATTTGAAGAAGTTTTGAGTTTAAATATTGTTCCGGATGTTATTTGTTCTTACGGTCACGTCTTACCCTGTAACAGTAAGTCATTGTTTCACTGCAACGTCTACGAATCTTAGGCTTAGTTATAACGCCTAGTGATTTTTTTATCAATCAAATACATTATTACACCCAGGTCTATTAATTAGTTATTGTATTTGTGTATTGTAACAGTAAATAAAAAAAAAATTAAAAAAACGGTACAGATTCAAAAATGAATAAATCTTTACTAATACCAGTTCTATTTTTCATTTACTTAAAATTATCGATTTATTACATGAAGTTTTTTGGGTTTTCAGCTGGTGCTATTTAAGGCTCTAATCATGGAAGAATAGACATAACATATTACTTACTACGTATAATTAACATATATCGAGTAAAGTATAAATTATTTCAGTTGATAATTCTATAAAAAAAAAGACTAATAGTTCTTTTATTTTTAAGAAACAAAAGAAAAAATAGCTTTCATCACATTTTATTTGTAAACGATTGAAAATCGGACTTACTGCCTTTTCTCACCTATTGTGACCAGATAGCTCCATATTTATCATTCCTAATAACTTTTGCAAAGCTGGATTTTACATCCGTACGTTTTATTGGATCCGGAAAATTTTTATTGAGAAAACGTAGCGCGTAGTGTGTTGACTTATTGGCGTATGTTTTATGGTTTTTTGTCTCACTTTTTATTGCTTATCGTTCTCGTTATTTCCTTGTTTGTCTCCTGACCAGAACGCTCAGTCAATTTTGAAATTTTCATTGGTGTTAGTAAATGGGGAGGGAGATTAGACGTATTAATAATTTTTTAAACTTATATTATTTGCTAAACATAAAATCGTTTTTAAATGTATTCTCATCATGTATTGAGTTTAACTAACGTCAAAGCGGTTTAATTTGCACTGGGTTTTTGATAGTTTGCATTTTTGACCCTCTTTCAAGAATCGGATAGTTTTGAAAATTACCCCTCAACTTCCTTTGAGTCAAATTAAAGAACTATCTTTTAGTTTCTAGTGTAATATTTGTATATTTTTAAAAACTTTTTTAATTATAAAAAAGGTGAAGTTAAATTCCTTCACCTTTTTTATAATTAAAATCATGGAAGAATAGACATAACATATTTTTTAAAATTCGTTATAAACAGCAAGGGACCAATATCTGCTGGTGCAATTAAGGGTTTTAATCATGGAAGAATAGACGTTACATATTTTTTAAAATTCGTTATAAACAGCAAGGGACCAATATCTGCTGGTGCAATTAAGGGTTTTAATCATGGAAGAATAGACGTTACATATTTCTTATAACATATAATTAACATATATCGAGTAAAATATAAATTATTTCAGTTGATAATTCTATTAAAAAAAAGACTAATAGTTCTTTTTTCAGATTTATTGTTAATTTTCCTTTGTAATATAAATATATCTGTACCACTATTAAACTGTAAAAGGTCAGGGGTACAGTTATTTGTAAGGAAGTACTGTTACTAGACTAACGGTGGTGCAAAGAGGTGATTTGGTCAGAATGACATTTGAGAACAAACATTATTCCCCAATTAAGGGTAGCCTCTTTATGAGGCTGGGTGGACTCCGAATACAGGGCTGATACATGTTGGAACAGAAAATAAGTAAGTGCCACAGCCAGATTCGAGCCTGCTCCTTGAGTTATTAGCCCATTGCCTTACCATTGAGCTACACACTCCCTCATCTTATGAATACATCATTTTATTGGTTAGTAATTATTTTTAACTTATGTGAAATTAAGATGTTAATGGAAGTTGAATATTAACTCTTCACCTGAGTTTCTGAAATTGGAATACATCTAGTGCCTTGATACTGCCTCTCAAATGTTCGTTTTAAAACGAATTGGCTCTATATTTCGAAAACTACATTTCAGGGAAGTTATGTTCCCATTTCAATAGAAAATTTACTTTACTTTGCTTCTGGCTAAATCGGTAACATATGGAACATTGAGGTCCTGATGGATGACTTGATTTGTGACAAAGTAAGGAGCATTAAGGATTTTACGAAGGATTTTGAACTGTAAGAATTGGATTCTGGAGGAATTTGATGGTTTAGTGGAAGATAGTAAATTTAATTAAGGAAAAATGCGTCATTAAAACCCTCAGTATTACGAAATACTAATGAGTTATACCTTATTTCCATCTCGACCCACCTCTACATCTGACGCACTAATCCATGGAATGTTTTAAGCTATGGACGGAACAATAGGTGTTGCTTTTTTTTGTTTTTTTTAATTTTTGGTTTTTGAATTTGTTTTAAATCTATTTATCTTGGCCTAATTGAGCATATTAGTTCAGCTTAAATGTTACTAATATTACCAATGTTAAAAAATAAGGACTTACATAAACAAGATCTATATCTTCTTCTCTACCTACCGGATTATGTTTATTGTACCATTGTATGTGTTTGTAAAAATAAAAAAAAGAAAAGAAAAAGGTTGTCAGCGGGTATTGTTTTATTGGAAGTCTTTTCACGGGAGGTAGGCTGGAACAAAGCCCTGGGGCACGCTAGGATTGAATAAGCTGTTATCGCGTCCTCTCGTTTTCTACAGTTTCACAGTGAATCGATTCCTCTGCTGCCATATAATCCTACATATTCTTAAATATATTTCTTTGTTTTACTTTTAACTTTTTCTTCACGTTTTTATGATTTATTTACAATAATGTTGGTCTTTTCAATTATTGAGATCGTTTCATCCTGTACTAATGATTTTTTAAAAAACTGTCAAAATTGTATACAAATAATTTTAGATTCAAGAATAAAAATAAATAAAACTAACTGACTTAATACATAAAAAACAGAACAAAAAGGTAGTTACATCTGTACTATTATAGTATTGAATTAAATTGTTGAAGTAGAAGGTAATTAAGTATAAAGGTTTTAAACGAGGGGAGGATTGGTACATGACGTATGTTAGAGGAAATAGAGTTCCAGTGATATGCAAGACAACACCTATTGTTCCGTCCATAGCTTAAAACATTTCATGGATTAGTGCGTCGGATGTAGAGGTGGGTCGAGATGGAAATAAGGTATAACTCATTAGTATTTCGCTTATATTACGAAAACTGAGGGTTTTAATGACGCATTTTTCCTTAATTAAATTTACTATCAATGCTGTTTGTTCTATTTAAATTCCAACAAATCTAGAATAACACGAATTCTAGGACAAGTGGGAGGAAGATGTATAACAAATCGTGAGATTTATCAGATTTTTGCTGATACTTCGTTAAATAATTATAAATTTTCTATTGAAGTGGCAACATAACATCCCTGAAATGTAGTTTTCGAAATATAGAGCCAATTCGTTTTAAAACAAACATTTGAGAGGCAGTATCAAGGCACTAGATGTATTCCAATTTCAGAAACTCAGGTGAAGAGTTAATATTCAACTTCCATTAACATATTAATTTCTCTTAAGTTAAAAATAATTACTAAACAATAAAATGATGTATTCACAAGATGAGGGAGTGCATAGCTCATTGGTAAGGCAATGGGCTAATAACTCAAGGATCCAGGCTCGAATCTGGCTATGGCAGTTACTGATTTTCTATTCCATTATAGCCATGTATCAGCCCTGTAGGTTCGGAAGTTCTTCGGAGTCCATCCAGCCTCATAAAGAGGCTACCCTTAATTGGGGAATAATGTTTGTTCTCAAATGTCATTCTGACCAAATCACCTCCTTGCACCACCGTTGGTCTAGTAACAGTACTTCCTTACAAATAACTGTACCCCTGGCCTTTTATAGTTTAATAGTGGTACAGATATACTTATTACAAAGGAAAATTAACATTAAATCTGAAAAAAGAACTATTAGTATTTTTTTATAGAATTATCAACTGAAATAATTTATATTTTACTCGATATATGTTAATTATACGTTATAAGTTATATGTTATGTCTATTCTTCCATGATTAGAACCTTAAATTGCACCAACTGAAAACACAAAACGTTTTCTTCCCCTTTTTTATAATTAAAAAAGTTTTTAAAAATATAAAAGATAGTACTTTAATTTTCACTCTAAGGAAGTTGAGGAATAATTTTTAAGCTTATTCGACTCTTGGAAGGGGGTCAAAAATGCAAAATATCAAAAATCCACCGCAAATTAATTATCTTTGACGATAGTTAAACTCAATAGATGATGAGAATAAATTTAAAAACGATTTTATGTTTAGCAAATAATATAAGTTTAATAAATTATTAATACGTCTAATCCCCCTCCCCATTTAATAACACCAATGAAAATTTCAAAATTGACTGAGCGTTCTGGTCAGGAGACAAACAAGGAAATAACGAGAACGATAAGCAATAAAAAGTGAGACAAAAAACCATAAAACATACGCCAATAAGTCAACACACTACGCGCTACGTTTTCTCAATATAAAATTTTCCGGATCCAATAAAACGTACGGATGTAAAATCCAGCTTTGCAAAAGTTATTAAGAATGATAAATATGGAGCTATCTGGTCGCAATAGGTGAGTAAAGGCAGTAAGTCTGATTTTCAATCGTTTACAAAGAAATATGGTTAAAGCTATTTTTTCTTTTGTTTCTTAAAATTTTCTGTGTTTCAAGACTTGTGAAAAAACTACCGATTGCAAGAACTCTAATAACATTTCCACTATAGAAGATCACGGGGCCTTGCAATATTATCAAGAACAAAAGAGAAACCGAGATTAGAAACTTATGGCTTTGGGTGGTTGGTTTGTAAAGCGTAGAGTATAGCAGAAAAAGTCAGTTATTTCACCCCACTATCGATTACTTTAATGAAAATTAGTATAATTACTAGTCAAAATTGATGAGTCTACCAAATATAATTAGGCGGGAACAGCGCCTTTTTCAAAATGTTAACAAAAATTAATTTTTCATTCGGAGGCTACCTACAATACTAAAACTTTTAACAGAACATCATTTAAATTATAGTAAATTTACTAAAATATGTGCAGTAATAGAGCTGTTCTTAGTGAATTAATTGTGGCCAATCCATATCCAATGAACCATGAAACATACAGATGTCTATTAGCACTCAAATTAAAGTTAGATTAATGCTGGTAAAGTGGTTTATGACGTTTATCCTCGTAGAAGTAGTGGTTTTCAATTTGCGCCAAAATAAATTAACATAATGATTATTTCTAGATCTTCGGACAAAACATTCGGTTTATGAAAACCTACGTATCAGGAATCATTAGATAAAGTAATTTATGACATCTATTTTCGTAGGAGTAGTAGTTTTTATGGTAGCTTCACAAATTTTATCCGTTCCTCAAGGTAGTATCGTTGGTCCCATCCTCTACACTGTCTATACAGCTGACATTCCAACCAATCCTAACACTATCCTCACCACGTATGCCGATGACACATGTGTGCTCGCTGTTAATAATAACCCATTAAT
>NW_027112919.1:881799-885622 GCF_000696795.3 Halyomorpha halys | reverse complement strand
GTTAATAATAACCCATTAATTGTATCCCAAACTCTCCAATCCCATATCACAGCCCTCAAAGAATGGTGTCCCTTCATGGTTACCCTTCGTCATAAACCTACCGACTGCCCTACAGTTTCATTTAATAATGTTACTCTTACCCCTGTCGAACAGATCCGCTACCTTGGACTACATTTGGACAAACGGTTAACCTGGAATCCTAACACAAAACTGAAAAGACAGGAAACTGCACGTCGATTTCGACTATTACAGCACTTACAAACAAACGTTCTAAACTTCCAACACATTACAAAAGACTGATCTACATGAATGTAATAAGGCCAATCTGGACTTATGGAGTTGAGCTTTGGGGCTCTACTAAACCTTTGAATTTCTCTCGTATTCAATCCTTACAATCCAAAATCCTCAATGCATCTTACTTTGTCACAAATAAAATCATACATAAAGACCTTAATGTTCCCTATGTAACCGATCTAGCCCGAACCAGATATCACTCCTTCCATTATAAATTCCTTAACCACTCAAACCCCCTAGTTTCTAACCTCGCATCCTCTTTCATGCCAGGCAATCCTCCGTGGCGCCTGAAAAGAAGATGGTCACGAGACCTGCTAATGTAAAACGTCATTAGAGTGTTGCCAATGGGTACTTTCTCTACACGGCTGTAACACTCAAATTTAACCGAGATCAGATTTACTAATTGTATTATAATTGTATACAGTTATAAATAGTAACAAATAAATATTAAAAAAAATAATCGGAACAACTAGAAGTTAATATTTTGTGAATTAATTTAGGAAAATGTCCTAAAAACTACTACTCCTACGAAGATAAACATCATAAGCTACTCTATAGTACATTAAACTAGCTTTAATTTGAGTGCTAATAGACATTTGTAGGTCGAATTTGAAATATAGATTTCACTATAAGTTGATTTTTTAGTGCATTCTTTATTTCATAATTGCAATTCAAAGAAGCTATATCTCGTGAACTATTGAATTTAAATATGTCTATTAGCGCTCATATTTTAGCAACTTTACTTTACCTTAAATGGTGTGCTCTTAGGTTTTTAGTTTCGTTGGTAATTTTAAAGATATATACATATTTTTTTAATAATTTATTTATTGTTATTTACAACTGTATACAAATATACACAAGTAAATTTGCTGAAGATGACATAGTGACATGATACAAACATGTAGAGAATCTACCCACTGATAGAACTCCAATAGCATTTCTAGAGGAGAAGATCTCGAGGCCATCTTCTTTTGAGACGCCTAGGAGAATTATTAGGTAATGAAGGAGAAGCCAGGTTAGAAACAAGTGGATTTGGGTGGTTGAGAAGTTTATTATGGAAGGAACGGTACCTGGTTCTGGCCAAATCAGCAACATATGGAACATTGAGGTCCTGATGGATGACTTGATTTGTGACAAAGTAAGGAGCATTAAGGATTTTGGACTGTAAGGATTGGATTCTGGAGAAATTTGATGGTTTAGTGGAGCCCCAAAAGCTCAACTCCGAATGTCCAGATAGGCCTTATAATAGTCATGTAGATCAGTTTTTTGTAATAGATTGGCAATTTAGATCGTTTGTCTAGTAAATGATGCAATAGTTGGAATCTACGAGCAGTTTCTTGTCTTTTTAGTCTTGTATGAGGATTCCATGTCAGTCGTTTGTCGAGATGTAGTCCTAAGTAACGGATATGTTCGACAGGAATCAGAGGGGTATTATTAAAGGATACTGTAGGGCAAGAGATTGTGGGTTTACGTCGAAGGGTAAATGTGATTTTTAAACATATTGAATGAAAATAAAAAAAAAAAAAATTTTTAACGTTTTGAAACAGCCATCATGTTTTATTCACCCTACCTATACTTGGCAGAAACATCATTTTTGACTAGTAATTAAACATAGTACTAAAAAATGTGGGGTGCAATAACTGCCTTTTTTTCTCCTCTTGGGCTCTTGTAGTATAAGGTCTTTAAGTATGATTCTATTTGTGACAAAATGAAGAGTGCTGAGCATATCTCGAAAAAGTTTGGATTGTAATGATTAGATAGGAAAGGAATTCCATGGTTTATTGGTGGCCTATAGCTTCACTCCAGAAGTTCATATAGAATGAGTCAACTATCAATAATTAGTGTAAGTTTTACTGTATTTATAATTTTATTATTAATGGTATAGTTATAATTTTAATTACAATATCACAATAAAGTCAGTTCAATATAGATATTTTTTCATTGTGTAAATAAACATTCTGTTTTAGTTGTATGACACGTAGTTGGTAACAAACAAACTAAGCTTAACCACAAATAAAAGTTGTTCATGAAAGCGGTTCCTTTGACAATCCTCCCTGCACAGTCGCTTCTTGCTGACGGTTTGTTTACTTCCTAACTAGCTCAGATCAAACGCCCTGTCCAAGTTAGCAGCCTCTGTTTGTTCCTCTCTTCCTTACTCCGGGTTTCCGTACCATAATAATCCATCGCTCCTTTTGGTGCGAAACAGAAAATATAGCAGGAGTGAACTTAATATTTCTTTAGCCTTTGAACTATATACTGTAGAACAACAATAAAACGTCTAAATCGCAAACCTCATGGATAAAATCGAAATTAAACCAAGTTTAACTCGCCAGCACTAGCTGTTATCATGCAATCACGCAACAATATAATGAAATCATGCAGCTATGCAAGCTTTATATGGAAACAACCATATCTTGGAAACAACCATAAATTGTTGCAAAAACTGCTATTTTCATGTTAATCCATAATAGTATAGGTGTCTGAAACGAATAATACAAGCCTAAAACCAGAGATAGGCAAAAATTAGTTATAGCTGAAACGAATGGATAAAATTGCCTTGGATGCGACCCTTACTTATGAATGAACCATTGATAAATAAATATCGTATCCATGACAATTATAACTATTAGTTATAATTCAGTTTAAAGTTATAATTATAATTATAACTATTAGTTATAATATTTTTTAGGCAGAGTTATAACTCACAAAAAAAAAAAAAATATTTTTGAAAATAATTTCAAAAATTAGTACAGTTAACACAGATATGAATTTTTGAAGATCCTAAAACTCTTATTAATTAGCTAATTAATTTTTTTCTTATTTCTATTGGCGAAAAAGATATAGTATAAACACTTAACTAAATCTAAATTCTTTGTTGAATAAGTGTCATAACTTATTTGGTGAACTAGTATATCGTAAACCGCAAACAATCAAAAACCTACAAACGGAATTTTTTTCTCGAAAAATTTACTCCTAGGAGGTGAGTGGAACGCAAAGAGAAGTAGAGTACGAAGAAGATCCCTGTTTTAAATATTTTAGTTTTTCTCTTATAAAATTAGAACTTACAAAATATGTCTCAACATTGATCATTATCAATTGGTCCCTGTCTTAACACAGTTTCTGGAATAATACCAATAAAATTGAAAAGTTTAACTAGAGATTGTCACACGATTTTTGACTTATTTGACAAGCTAACTCTTAAATTCGTCATTAAACTTTAAAGAAATACATATTTTTTTAAATTTTCAATCGTTCAATAGTTAGAAAAATTTAATTTTGTTTCTAAATTTTCGTATTTATACAACTTGTTATCATTTAAAAAATCATTTGTTCTAAATAATAACTTAAATAAAATAATAAAAACATAAATTCTTTCGATCATATACCCTCAACATATTTTATTATCTCTTTTTCGGCCCTTTGCCGATTATCAAGAAGACAACCTTATAATTAATTTTCTCCATTCACTAAAATAGTTTATTACAATGCAAGTTACTGTGTTGTGGCGGTACAGATTTTCTTTTTTTTT
>NW_027112919.1:826563-880994 GCF_000696795.3 Halyomorpha halys | reverse complement strand
TTAATTCTTAATCTTTCATCCTTAACAATCCCTGATAATTATCCGAGGCGTCTGAAAAGAAGATGGCTACGAGACCTTCTAGTTTAAATTAATGTTTGAAGTACCAGCAATGGGTGGTTCCTTCCCATTTTTCAAGTGTATATGAAACATACTGCATATTTACCTATTGTATTATTTTGTACAGTTGTAAATTAAAATAAATAAATATTTAAAATTTTTTTTTTTTTTATGGGTACCCTTCATTGGATAAAAACCTGTTGGTCGAACGTGAATCTAACCAAATCACTTCCTTACACTACCGTTGGTCCAGTAACAGTACTTCTTTACTAAGTACTGAACCCCTAACCCTTCATGGGTTGTAGCGGTACAGATTTTAATTTTTTTATTAGGATATAATGAATTTGTGTTTTTATTGTAGTTAACCACTCTTAAACAATAAATAGAAATAAATTATAAGATAAAATAAAATAAAATATATACCTAAGTTACAGAATCTAACAAAATGCTACTGAATTTTTATTTTATTTTATCCTTTAGTAATATTTTAACTACGTCATTAAACGCGCGATTTCTTGGACCTCAACGGTCAGGCGCGCTAATGTTTAATTAATTAATTAATATTTTAATGAATTAACAGCCCCTTGAAATTTTTTTGGAGTTTTAAAATTTCCTAGCTTCATTAAAGTACTTGGGGAGTTTAAAAAAGTTGACTGGAATCCTGGAGAAAGTGAAAGGAACCCTTGATTTATATAGGGTCAAGAATCGAGAGTAGATAGAACATTATTGAGTTGCTAACTTACTAAACAAGTTTTTCTTCTAATCAACCCGCTTTGTTCGGCCGAGGTCCTCCCCAGGGATCTTGTTCCATTCTTTTCATCCACACTCCCTCATTCACCAATTTTTTTTTTTAGGACATTATTCATTTTTTTAAATTAAAGTTTAAGGACATGCAGCAACAAGAGTAGCTTCATTTTAGCCGTTTTGTAGTTATATCGAATTTTTTAAAAATACAAAAAAAAAATCGCTTTCTCATGATACACAAAGTGAGTAACACCGATCTGCAGTAGTTTTTTCAACGAAAATTTCACCTTTTTCGAAGAAAAAATATAAAGAATATTACCTCCAGACCTAATGGAACAAGGATGAAGCCTTTCGTACAGAAACATGTCAAAGCAACCAAGATGTTGCAATTACAAGATAGGATATTTCACCAACAATAAAAACTGTAGATCAGTATGACGGTTACTGAGTATCCAAAAGACTAAATTTTTACTTTCACCTACCAATATATGGAATATAAATTGCGATAGATCTTGTTGATATTTACAACTGTATACATATGTATACACATCAAGTAAATTTGCTGTAAGTGATATTATGCCATGTTAAAAACATGTGGAGAATCTACCTGTAATAGACGAATTGTGAGAGAAGAATTGGTGATGGCGGCGCATGCGCAGGAGGTATCGGGCAGGGAGAGAGAGAAAAATCATATGGTCGGTCGTCGGTTGTTTTTGTAAGGAATGGACATTGATGTAAAGGTAGTGGATTTTTTGGTTTTCTCTGTGAGCTGAGTTATGTTTAAAAACTGTGGATTGAGCAGTGACCTTTCTCTCCCTCTGAGTGCAAGTACTAAACCTTGGGACATAGATATCAATCGTATGTATTTTAATTGTAGGTTAGGTTTTAAGTTAGTTATAAGTACATAGATATAATTAGGATAAGTTAGAATAGGGCCTTTAGTAGTTAAGATTGTTCTTTTAATTTTACAATTAGGTTAAGTAAATCTGTATTGGAATAAACATAAAAAATAAACACATGTTTCTTATAGTGGATATTTGAGTTAAAAAAATATTAATTAACCTTGTAATTGGAGTTCATTACATACCCATTGATAGAACTCCAAAAACATTTCTAAAGGAGAAGATCTCGAGGCCATCTTCTTTTCAGACGTCTAGGAGGATTATTAGGTAGTGAAGGAGAATCCAGGTTAGAAACGAGTTGGTTTGGGTGGTTGGGAAGTTTATTATGGAAGGATTGGTATCTGGTTCTGGCCAAATCGGCAACATAGGAGACATTGAGGTCCTGGTGGATGATTTGATTTGTGACAAAGTAAGGAGCATTAAGGATTTTACAAATGATTTTGGACCGTAAGGATTGGATTCGAGAGGAATTAGATGGTTTAGTGGAGCCCCTTAGCTCAACTCCGTATGTCCAAATTGGCCTTATAATTGTCATGTAGATCAGTCTTTTGTAATGGATTGGAAGTTTGGACCGTTTGTCTGCGATAGATCTAAACTTCAAATTCCTATTTTATACACGTTTCCAATAATTAAATCACGGAAAATGGTAAGCTTGTGGGCATTTAAACAGCTCAAAACTGAAAAGTTTTATGAAATTGAAATTGCATATTTATAGCGGATATATTCAATGTAACTCTTTAATATAATCGACTGACCGGAAAAGTCACTTAATAAAATCGATTTTTCCTATTTTCTCAAAAACTGCTATAAAGATTTCGCTTGAAGTAAATATATAAATAAAAACTTAAGGAATATTCAATATCAACTAGGTTTGATTCTCATTGGAATAGTCTGACAAAGACAGAATGCCGAATTCTCAAAAGATCTTTTAAAGTACTATTAATTTCGTTTATTTGAAATAAGTAGGTATTTTTCATTCTTAATTATAAAAAATGTATAAATATGAATTGTTAAAGAAATATCTTGTTAACTAAGGGAGAAAATTTAAGGAATAGAGACAATAATTCAGACACTGAAAAATCAAAGCGTACCTAATCTCTCCCGATCGCAATCACATTGCTTTGATATATTTCGTTAAATAGTTTTGTATTCTTGGAAAACTTATACTTCTTTATTTACAATTCGAGAAACACTAAAATAAGAATTTTTAAAGCAGATGGAAAATACAAATTTATTGTTTACAATTTTCGTCTTCTAGTGGGGTAAGTAAAACTTGTATGATATTTATGAATGGCCCATTGATAAATAAAAATTGTATCCATGGAAATTTTAGATATTAGTTTCAAATATAGCTAATTTTTGCCCAGCTCTGGCGCACTGTACTCCTTTTTAATATTGTATTGTGTTGTCTAACAGTTCATGTATTGTTTTTTATGAATAATTAAATAGTTTAAAGCATTCAGTTCTGTATATTTTATTTTTTTATAAATTGTGAGTGCTATTTTGAATACTATTGGAATAAAGAGGTTACTCGAAACTTTAAGATTCCTCCATCACTTTGAAAGAGTAGGAATGATTGTAGTGATTAATGAGAGTGATTTCATAGAGCTAATATATTTATGTTTACGAAATACCAAAAGATTTATCTCCAATATTAAATTTGGAAAATCTCCTTTTTTTTTTTTTACTTTACCAACATCTTTCCTTATATCTGAAGACACTTCAATTATATATGAAGTGTGATTTATGTAATCTGAACTACTTGTAGCAGAGGGGTGTTCGGACTGAAAAGTTCAGATTAATGATAGTATAAAGAAATATGGTGTGCAAAAAAGTCAAATATAAATTTACAGAAATATATTTATTTATTTTTTTATATATTTGTTTTTAGAAATTTGACAGTTTGAAGTTTTTAAAAATCAATATTTTTTAAAGATGTTTTTCTTTTTGTCGTGAGGTGCTATGAGTTTAATAATATCAGTTGCATATAGATCGGGAAGGTTTCTCTGAAAAAGTAAGTTTTATTTCACGCCAGTTCGGATTACTGGAGTGTTTGGAGTACCCAAGTTCAGATTACTGGAGTGTTTGGAGTATCCAAGTTCAGATTACTGGAGTGTTAGGAGTATCCAAGTTCAGATTACTGGAGTGTTTAGAGAGCCCAAGTTCAGATTACCAAGATTGCACTGTATTTACAATTAAATATCAAATTAATCAATTTACGTTTTTATAGTGCTTCAGTGTGAGAGTATATGTTCTGATGCATTTCTTAAATTTAAATTCATGATTTTGGCACTCGATTCTGCTAGAGCTTAGAGCTATGTGAAAAAAAAAGGTTAAAGTGAAGTTTTTGAAGAGAGTAATGCTCATAATGAGCCTTTAAGCTGATACTACCATTGGTGGTTTCAAACAAATATTTCTAATCTTTACCCACTATATTTCTCAGGCAGACTGCACTCTCTCGGAACCACTAACGCGCAGACAAACTAATCCTGTAAATTCTCCTTCTCAGTACCTCTCAATAAAGATTCTGAGAACCTATCCTCCAACATGCATCATTATTCCTTTCCCAGATCCTCTCCAAGATTTTGGACAAGCATTCAGCAGAATTGGCCGAAATGGCAAATAAATATGTTTTTAATTTTAATAATCCGAAAGATTTAGAGACTGTAACATTGTTTGTAGTAACTATTATAATACTAATGATATTGAATTTTCGGATGATTCTGACACAGACAGTGTTGATAATATTGAAATACACGTCAATGATAAGTCTGATGAGGATGATAATCAAGTTTCTAATGATGAAAATGGTTTTGATGACACCCCTAGTGGGGCGAAACGTCGGACAATAAATTGTTGAAAACTATTTTGTTTTTTTTTTACCGCAACCCAGACCGACCATTTTGTTCATATATTATGTAATAATAATTATCTGCAATAACAATAATATGAAACGTTATAGCTAAATTATTTAAACACTTAATATAATACTCTTTTATTACAATTGTAAAGGATAAATAGATATAATACCACATTTTGCATTATTAGTATCTGAGAGGTATATGCGTGTGCTCGTGTAACTCTTGATAGTGCGTGTGCCGCCGGGTTAACGAGTGTTTTGGCTGAAAGTTCAAATGTTATGATTGATATTACTGATGATAATATATTATTGATGATTGTTGATATTATTTAGTTCAGAAGTTCACAGCGCTCTGTTATTGCTTTGCTAGAGCCGTGTCAATTAGTTACTAACGAGAATAGAATAAAGAAACAAGCAACAACCAGTAACAGTGATGCAATGACTGACAGTTCGAACCTAAAAAACTCTTCTCCTCCCAACATTCCTCAAAAAGGTTTTTTATGAATTGCAAACTGTATGAATTAATAATAATACATAAAATTACAAAGGTGATATTTTTCTCTATTTTTTATTTATTTTTTTTTTTTGCTCTACGAAAGATGAAAAGATATTTTTTTCATGAATGTTTAAAAATAAATGAAAATGGTAAAGATAATTAATACTTTAAATGTACTCTAACACTAGCTTAGCTAATGTAATGTTCTCAAATTACAAGGTTAATTAATAATTTTTTAACTAACATATCCACTAAAAGAAACATGTGTTTATTTTTTATGTTTATTCCAATACAGATTTACTTAACCTAATTGTAAAATTAAAAGAACAATATTAACTACTAAAGGCCATATTCTAACTTATCCTAATTATATCTATGTACTTATTAGTAACTCATAACAATTTTCAATTCTTGAATTGAAATTCGTAAATTGTAAAAAAAAAAATTGGTTGTGGTAGAAATAAAATTTAAATCCATTTACCCACAAATTATCAATCCACTAACTCGTTTTCAAGGGGCTGTAGAGGTGCTTAAAACCTTAGAACCACGAACAAATTTGAGATCCCTTATAATCTTATAATCTTCATTAGAACAAACTAAATTCATCTATTTATTTTTGAACCATCTAACTCTATTTTAGAATTTAGAAAACTTAAAAACAAAAAACATAAAATAAACAAGTGAAAATCTCAACGAATCTTAAGGCACTGCCTAGAAAAAATTGCATACCTAATTTTAGCTCCTATGAGGTATAGGTGACATCTATAGTACAGAAGAATATGTACGTAGATATCAGATTTCTAAATCGGGTTTCCAAAATGTGCAAAATTTTAGTTATTGATGAGAATAGAAAAATAGAACAAGCAACAATAAATTACTAACAATATGAAGTCTTTATGAATTACTAACAATATGATTTTTTTTATTTATATATTGATATTTACAACTGTATAAAAAATACAACAAGTAAATTTGATCATAATGACATAATGATATGATACAGGATGTAGAGAAACTACCCAGTAGCAGAACTCTAAAAACAGTTTACAATATAAGGTCACGAGGCCATCTTCTTTTCAGGCGCCTCGGAGGATTGCCAGGAATGGAAGAGGAAGCAAGGTTAGAAACTAGTGGGTTTGGGTGGTTAGGGAGTTTATTATGGAAGGAATAATATCGGGTTCGGGCTAGATCGGTTACATAAGGAACATTTAGGTCTTTATGGATGGTTTTATTAGTAACAAAATAAGGAGGCATTGAGGATTTTACGAAGGATTTTGGAATGTATAGATTGGATACGAGAGGAATTCGAAGGTTTAGTGGAGTCCCAAAGCTTATGAACTTTTACTGATAAAAATTCTCAATTTATATTAATAGGGCAAGTTTTGTGGAATTAATGAACAAGTTTATAACAAATGGAATTATTCTAATGTTGATCAACAAACTTAGGAATGGTAGTATTGTAAACAAGATAGTGCTTTCCAAATAGTTTAATAATGATGATCAGATCAATTCATAACTAAAGAGAAGGAATGAGAAAGAGAGATTTACTATTTCTTGAATTTACAAAACAGTATATTAAAATCAATAGCATTGGTTCTATTTTGACCAAAGCCCTCAACGCTAAAAGCCCATCGAACATTCAGTTTCATATTCTGCTCAATTAGCATGAATAATGGCTATTGAACTATGGCCACAATCGGGTTACCAACGTATGCATATTTACTACTGCTATGTTAGGAAAATCATGTGTATGATGGTACGGTGAATTGCTTCTGCCACGAATCGTTTATTATTTCATGAATACTGAATCCACTATAAATCTGAATACCAAAGATTCAAATCAAATAATGTGTATGTTATGTTAGAAAATAATACCAACGGTTTAATGATACATTTTACATCAATTAATCGGAATTTTAACAGATCCCTAAATATAACAATAAACATAACTAACGATGAAACTTTTTTTTTTTTTTATTTATTTATTGACATTTACAACTGTATAACAAATACATCAACCAAATTTGAAATAAGATCATAATGATATGATACAGCACGTAGAGAAACTACCTAGTAGTAGAACTCTAAAAGCATTTTACATATATAAGGTCTCGAGGCCATATTCTTTTCAGACGCCTCAGAGGATTGCCAGGAATGGAAGAGGAAGCAAGGTTAGAAACTAGTGGGTTTGTGTGGTTAGGGAGTTTATAATGGAAGGAATGATATCGGATTCGGGCTAGATCGGTTAAATAAGGTAAATTTAGGTCTTTATGGATGGTTTTATTAGTAACAAAATAAGGCTCAACTCCGTATGTCCAGTTGGGTATTATTATTATCACGTAGATCAGTCTTTTGTAATGGGTTGGAATTTAAGACCGTATGTCTAGTAAGTGTTGTAATAGTCGGAATCTGCGTGCAGTCTTTTCAGTCTTGTGTGAGGAATCCTGGATAGTCGTTTGTCAAGGTACAGAGGTAAGAGCCACATTATTAAAGTATACTGTAGGGCAGTCGGCAGGTTTACGACGAAGAGTAAAGGTGATTCGATGGAATTTATTTTTATCCTCCAATTTCGACACCATTCTTCGTGGGTTGTGATATGGGACCATGAAACGTTAAAATAAATTAATCCATCATAAATTTCTACTTTAAACCAGGACTATCTAACATGTAGATTTAAGAGATTTTTTTTTATTATCTGGCTATTAAATAAATTTTAAGTATTCATTTTTTTTATTTTTTTGTGGGTGTAATAATGAAGTTTTAGCAAGTAAATACTCCATCTTGAATATTTCAAATAATTACTTAAAACAATTTTAAAATAACAATACTAACCTCATCTGCTAATTACATTTAAGATATTTAAACTAAATGTAACTCAGAGTAGGATTAAAGTTTAATTAATGTACGAAACCCACTTTCTGAAATTAGTTTACTTCAAGACACACATTTGAGTCAAATTAGACAATGAGCTCAAGGAGGCATAATTGTAAGGAGAAGTTGGAATCCAGTTTAATTCCTGGAAAACGTTAGGAGAACTGTGGAAAATAGTAACCTCGGAGATATATTGAAACGGGTTGCCAACTTCAGAATTCTGTAAAGATGAATTATATGGTGCAGACATATTTCAAATGATAGAATTGTAATTGAAAAATGCGTCAAACGATGAAGTTTAGTTTATGAAAAATTAAAATCTCGACAGCAAAATATTAGCCACTACAATATATTATTAAGCAATTAGATTGACAGGTTACACAAACTCAAGCCAATCAAGATTTGATGAGGATAGAGGAGTAATATAGAGAGTTTTGAAATCGAAATACCAAAACTGAATAAAACAGTTCAATATAAACGTTGGAATGTGTATATATATTTTTTCAAATATTAAAACAGTTAAATGCATGTACTTGATACACATGTTTATAATTGATTATAAAGATAAAAAAAAAATGTGCCATAATTTATTAAAAGTTTTTAGGGATTTTAGTTTTTTGAATAACTAAACTAATATATATGTACGTATCGTAGAATACTATAACATACATTTAAAGATCTACTACAAATTATGGTAAGGAGAGAATTGGATCATTTAATAAATACTTAATGCATTCATGGAGTCAGTGATTAAAAAAAAATAAATAAATTTTCACGAAGAAAAAAAAAAGAATTCGACATGTACAATAGATTGCTCCCAGTTTACAAGATAATTTTTTTTCACGTAAATCAGAGAGTCTGATGTAGAAATAGACTTATTATTAACATACTTAAATCTAGAAATATACTTAATAGCATGTCATATAACTCTTTGATTTTTATAATTATAACAGTTAGCCTTAATGTATTACGTCTTGTTTTTTATACTATTTATATAAATACATATCTTATTTTTTAGGGCCAAACTTGGCTGAGTGGTTGGGCACAGTCTTGCCATACTGATGTTTATTGGCGGTTCCGGTTCAAATCCGGCTAGAGCGTTGTCTTTTTTCATTGAGTGGAGGTCCCACAAAATGAAAACGTCGACCCCCAACCATGGTGAAAACAATAATGTTAATAAAAATAAATTTAAACCTGGCTGTATGGAAAATTCCAATGCCATCAAAATCTAAAATAAATAAAAAATATCTTTTTTTATTTTTTATAAAATTTATCTTAAAAAGCTGAACCTGATTGATAGATGAAAACCATGGATTGGTAGGCAGCCAACATGGTTACTCTTTCGAGACGAATGCTACTTTACTATCCATTGGAAAGTCCGGTCTGTCTGTTCTCACAGGGCACCAACACCGGATCGAGATGAGTATTGATAATATTAGGTCCGGTAAAAAAATACTTTCTTGTGTTAAGCATCTAACTTGCACTAAAGTTACGTTTTGAGTTCAAGAATCAACCATCTTCAGGAATCGATAGTGTAATACTCACTTGATATGTATGTATTTTTTGTATTGAGGAAACGGTATCAAAAAGGAGTAGTGCACACGTTTTGATCTAAGCCACCTTAAAAAAATCTAGGCATTGCTTAATACTTAAAATGAAATAACAGGATAAATTATTTCTTTGAATGGAACTAAGTTCATTTTCATTAATGAAAGAAAATAGTAAATCAATAAAATTATACAAATTATAGCATTGAATAATACCTAATAAATTAATTTTACTTAATGTTCATTAAATATGCATACGTCATCAGTGACACCAAAGTTCGGATTCATTTTCTTTTTTTCAGGTAAAAAAAAATAACTTCAAAAATACTTTTTCTTCATAAGTCCGCCTTCTGACATCAAAAGATACCGTTTATATATAAACATACTTACCTGAAAGAATTAATTTTTCTTTGAATTAACATCAATATGCTAATAAAGTAAATAAAATTTTAAACTCGAAAACAATTTTTCAGAGCTTTAGCAGTGTAAATATATAGATTTGATAAATTCTGACTAAAATTAATATTAAATTATTTATTTTAAATATTTTTTTTATAACTTAGATGTTAACCAGTGAAATGTTCAGTGTCCTTGAGTTGTGGAATAATATAATAAATGAATAATAGGACTAATGAATATCTAATAAAACATTTTGTTTATCTTTTTATATTATTACAGCAAGCAAATTAAAATATGTAATGTTCTTATTATTTATAAATTAATAGAAATGTTTCATCGGTTTCAGGGACACCGGTCAGCCGGCTGATCTTGTATATAGGACTACCCTGCTCACTCATGCCGGCAGTGAACCGTATGAGGTGTAAATTTATATATTCAAGGTATGCTAATTTATTAGTTATAATGTTTGTTTTTTTTTAAATGTATTTATAATAAAAGCTGTTATTTATTAGATCGTCATTGAGAATGGCCGAATTGGATGAAACGTGTGACTTTTAAAGAAATAACAAAGAGTGTTTTGAGACTTAATTGGATGAATTAATTATTTAGATAGTTTAATTAATATTATTTTATAACAATAATAATAATTTCAAGAATGTAGAATGATAATATAAAATTGTCTTCAATAGTTAAAAAAAGTTTATCATGTTTGTGTGAACATTTTTTCTCTTACTGAATTATTATATAGTAGGTAAAGACAGATTTTTATCAGGGCCTCTCCCTAAATGCCAATTGACCAGGACCAGACCACATATCAATTACTCCTACTACTAAGGCAGAGCGGGAGGAATGGTTTCGTGTTGTTCAATTATCAGGATAAATACCCCTTGTAAGCACAAGTGACCAAATGACCTGGACATCTGTGGCTAATGCGCCCTTGTGGTTCAACAGAGCAAGGGGGATATTTTAAGGCGGGGGAAACTGTTGGAGGGGAAGCCACTTGTGAGTCAACTACAACCTAACCATTTTACTTAAAATAGTAATAACGATAAGTACTGCTAATTTATATTTATATTTAAACTAAAAATAGCTGTAACTTTAATTGTATAATAGTATGACTTGACTAAAAATAATTTGATTAATTATTTAAAAACTATATAATATTATGTTCTTGAATTGAAATAGGTAGACTATTAAAAAATGAAAAAAAAATATTAACAATTTTATTGAACACTAGCATAACTTCTTATTAAATGGCCTAGTGACGACTTCTTAAACCTTTGCTTCCTAACCTTTAGACTCGCTTACCACTTCATATAATACAAGAGCCCAAGAGGAGAACAAAGGCAGTTATCTCACCCTAATGTTTAATTACTTAAATGAAAACTATGTATAATTACTAATCAAAATTGATGAGTCTGCCAAGTATAGGTAGGGGAAATAAAAAATTGGCGGCTGTTTAGAAGCGATAAAAAAAATTTAATTTTTTATTCGGAGCTTCTATATCTTTAAAAAGTAGGAACAACACAAGAAAACCTAAGAGAACATCATATAAATATAAGCAAATTTGCTAAAATATGAACCCTAAAATAGTTATTTACGTTAAATAGTACTCGAGATATACCTTTTTAAAAAGCAACACTTCATAAAAATGTTGTATGGGACGTACTGAAAGATCAGTAGTTAGTGAATTTATTTTGAAAAATCTATATCTCAAAAACCATTTGACGTACAGATGTCTATTATCCCTTGAATTAAAGCTAGTTTAATGAGCTATAAAGTAGTTTGTTATGTTAATCTTCAGAGGAACAATAGTTATCATGAAATTTGCTATAATAAATTGATTTATAGTTATTCGGATAAATTTTATTTTGCCAACTTTATATTCATATGTGAATATCATAAAAACTACTACCCTTACGAAGATAAGTGTCATAAACTACTTTATAGTATGTTAAATTTCCTTCATTTTGAGTGTTGGCAGACATATGTGCGTCTTATGGATCTAGAGATATATTTTTTCAAATATCCAACATATTATAAGAACAACCAGAAATTAACACTTTGTGAGTTTATTTTGTCAAATATCATAAAAACTACTAGTCCTACAAAGATAAACATTATTAAATATTTTATAGTAAATTTAACTAGCTTTAATTTGAGCGCTGGCAGACATCCGTACGTCAAATGATTTCTGAAATGAAGTTTTACATAAATCAAATTTATTGTCCGAACAACTATAAATAAATTTATTTTAGCAAATATCATGAAAACTACTATTCCTACGAAGGTAAAGGTCATAAACGTCTATATAGTCCATTATACTAGCTTTAATTTGAGTTCTAACAGACATCTATACGTCACATAGTTCCTGAGATATAGATTTCTCAAAATAAATTAACTAACTACTAATGCCCCCGACTCATATTTGGCAGACTCATCAATTTTGACTAGTACGGCTCTTGTACTAATAGTATATCACACTAAATGTGTAACGTTATAATTAATTCTTTAAACAAACTCACATAACGTACATATGTCACTGTGTAAATTACACAGTGATATATGTACATACATGTGTGTTTGTTTAAAGAATTAATTAAATTATAGGAAAAACTGTTTCTATGATATTTTTATGATTTTTTTTTTATGATGATTACTTTATTTATTAATAAGTATTACAATCTGCCATAAACTTGAGCAATGCGTAACAGTGCTAATTGAACACATTCCAAAAATTAAAAAAAGAGAATAGAAAAAATGAAATACACGTAAATAAATAAAATCTGTATATGATATAAACAGAAAAATAAATAAATAAAATGGACATAATCAAACAATGTAAAATAAATTATAGACAATATTTACGATTTGGTGAATTAAATTTGATTTTTTTATGTTCTAATCGATTATTATTAACATAGGTATATGTGTATACTTATAATACGTGTGTTTGTTTAAAGAGTTGATTGAATTATAAGAAAAACCGTCCCTAAGATATTTTTATGTTTTTTTTTTCGTGTCCCTGCGGGGATATACTAGTTTAAACTATTACTCCTACATTAAAAAATCTTCAGAGCTATAAATAAAGAGATGATGGGAAAATCAAATTGTAAAAATGTTTTTACTGCCTTTTTAACTACAATTTTTTTTAATCTATAATAATGTTAATAGTTGCTTATGAATATCTATATGTCCATAAGAAATAAATATACCTATATATTTATTAAACAATGTTAAATCATTGGTTTAGAAATTAAATCTTTGCTGAGAACTTGGTGTCAATAAACCTATTTGTGGCTAAATCATAGGAACTTGTTTACTCACTGCTCTGCGATCAAAGAACAAAAAGTAGGTTAAAATCACGTCCTGTGTAAAAATTTGTCGAAAGCAACAAAAGTAGTTTAAGCTGTAAAATATGAAAACAAAAATACTAATGTTTTTAATTATTTAAAAATTTCTTCGTTTGGAAGCTAAGTAAAGACTGTAAAGTTACAGAAGCTCCATCCGTTTTAGCATTAATTTGTCCCTTCTTTTTAAGCATAAAGTATATACTGACACCAGCCGCAGCATTTATCCATTTGTGGGACCGCCACTCAATGAAAAAAGTCAACGCCCCAAGGCCGGATTCGAACCGGCACCGCCCACAGACCTCAGAACGATAGACTTAACCTCTGAGCTACGGGCGGCTCAAGCATTTTCTTTAAATTATCTAATAGGCCTTTAATCCATTTGGCAGTGGATTTCCTCGGGACTTCTTTAGGACCGGAAATTGAAGGCCCCGATTTTATCTGGAATGGGGCACTATAAAGGTAGCTACCCAAGTTAGTTACCCCTATCTAGCTCTAGATTGTCTTCAGAGATTTATTATCACGAAATCTATTTAGTTTACTGCTCCAGAATCGATTTTAGGAGTATTGCTCGTAAAAAGAAAATCTGTGGGAAATAAGGATCTAATAGAATATCTGAAATTGAGTGATACTGGGGTCAATTTACTAGTATAGTTTATATTATCTTATGATTTCATAATTACAAGCCTATGACGCAGTCATGTATAATTAAAACTAAATTGGTTAGTTAAATAAATCAACAGATATTAATAAATAGTTAAATAATGGAGGTTGGCTTGCGGTCCCGCGCTTATTAGTTTGTAACCAAGTCGAGGTGTTAGTGTACAAAAACCAATGTTCAAATGGTTATCTTTAAATATTCGTAACAATATAAATATAATATTCAAAGCTCTCATAATATAGCAATAGTCCAATATAATAATAATATAACGTTGCAATAATATTACACAGTTTTATACCATTTTGTAGATTTTACCATTTAGTTATTCAGAGTTTGAATCACTCTTGAATTCGTTTGAATGAAAACTTATATTAAAGTCAACGTCCATTTTACTGCTAATGTTTCACTATATTATGTATTTATCAAAATCTAGGCTAGATACTTTTGTAAAAGCTTTTACATTAAAAGCTAATTACACTTTTTCCATTTATGAAGGCTAAGGGCCAGTTTTTAGGAGCAGCATGGTCTTAATATCTATTGAACTGGAAAATTTAATTGTTGTCTTCTAGTTTCTGATTATTTTTTGGGGGGATGGTGAAGGGATAGAGGATGTCATAACCCTACTCTCCTTCTAATTGAAAATGACGCTAAGAGGTGGAGATTAGGCCATGCCCCTTGAAGGCAACTTTACGTTTAAAGTTAAATTTCGCACAAATGTTATCTTCAATACTTTTTTTGATGAAAATCCATTGAGCCGTTCCCGAGAAATTAGTGTTTCTTTCTCTGTTATGTTCAAGCTCATTTCAATGTGAATGTAAAGGATTCTAAAAATATTTGCTATTCTAAAAAGTAAGGAGTAAATATAAAATTGAATTAACTTGGTCAATGATTCAATTAATGTATTCTAAAACATTGAATAAAAAATTAATTTCTTCTTAGGAAAACACTAAAATATAAAAATATTATAGTGTTAACTTCAAATCAGATTCTAAAGGACTGAACCACAACTATTCAGAAATTTTAAGCAGAATAAATATGTAATAATTGTACACAAAAGAGATGAAAAATAAAAAAAATATTCAAATCCTTAAATAGTACAAGTATGAAAATGGAATAAATATGTAATAATAAAAGTGTGGATAGAGAAGTAAATATGTTAAAAAATAAATTAAAGAAAAGGGGGGATAATTGTATATGTGAGAAAAATACACATAAAATAGGAATAAATTAATTATAAAATAAATATATTTAAAAATGTGTATGTTGTAAGCAGAAAAATTAGTAATAAAGGTTAATTAAATTATATTGAAAATGTAAATTAATGTTTTAAGAAAAATTATGTTTTATGATAAGGTGATAACAGAGTCCTAACCTGTTGAAGGTAGGTTCTGTTTGGAGTTGGCAAAGGTAAATGATAGAAAGAAAAGTGGTTAATAAAAGTTTTAAATTTAGGAAAGAATTATATAGAAAAAATTGTAAGTAGGAATCTATTTAAAAAAAAAATAAAGAATTTTATAATGTTATTATGTTATTATTTTAATTGATTAATTTATTTAGAAATGGGACAAAGGAAATTAGCCGGCAATTTTAAAAATTTTAAAGGAAAAAATGAAAACAAAATAGAGGTAAGACCAAAAAAATCAGTATGTAAGTGAAGCAAATTGTTATAAAAATAATTAAAAAGAGCTGTTTGTAGGTATCCTTGAAAAGAATACCTTTGAAGTTTAAAAAGAATAAAGTTGAGAAAAAGGATCAAAATTGTTTTTTAATAAGTTAAACCACTCTCAAACAAATATTAATAAAAAATTATCAAAAATTTAAGTTTAAGCTAAACGAAATAATGAAGAGGGTGTCCAGAAATTAAAACAAAAGCGGAAACTTTTAGTAGGTTAAATTTTTTATTTCTTCATGTAAGAAATTCAATAAAAAAATAATAAAATAAATCCATTCACTTTATGGCGGCCATTTTAATAAATCTACCACGTTGGCCTACTCATTATTAGTGAATGATGAATATTTCACTATCGTATTTTTCAAACGTTTTTACATAAGAATCCATTGTCAAAAATTAGTTTAGAAGTACTTCCGAGTTAACTTGCTCTGTCATTTAACTTAATCAATATTTTATCAACGGTCAAAAATATTAAAAAATTGAAACTACTTTATGCAGCAATTAATTCTTTCTTGATAACTTGGTGTCACAAAATCTATTTGTCACTCTCCCCCCCCCCTCCCCCCCAATGCCCCTTTGTGACTAAATTATAGGAACTTGTTTACTTCCTGCTCCGCGATAAAAATACAAAAAGGAGGTTAAAATACTACTATTCAATCACGTCCTTTGTAAAAAGACATCAATAGCAACAAAAGAAACTCGGAAAACAAGCTTATCTCCGCTCTCAGCTTTGTTTGTTCCTCTTTCCGATAAGACCTTGAGTGACATTGGAATTTCAGAGGGGTTAAATCCTTGCAGCAGCAAAATCTAGGGAATCGGGATTATTCCTACAACCAGTGTGTTGAACAGATTCATTGGGAAGAGAAATTATTTCTATTCACTTAGTTAAGAAATTTATCAAGTTTGTTTCTTCAAAATTGTTACGAATTCCTCTTTTTAAGAAAGTTTTTTCTATCATATAAATCTATTAGGTCAGTCAGAATGATAGTAAAACCAAATAGGAACGTTCTAATTGTGAAAATTCTAAAACGGATTGATAGATCAGAATCTATCAAAATTTTCACGTTCACTTTCTTAGAGCGCCCTCATCTTCAAATTTTAAATAATTGGAAACTAGATTAAAAATTAAAACTAAGGAGAAGATTAGGGCAGGTCCTATGCCCCATAGTATCATGAAACTGCTATCACGAAAAATAATAACAAAGGCCAAGTATGTTATTAAACAATATTATATAATATTGTTTAATGTTTATTTGATATATAAAGTACATATAATATTTTTTTGTATATTTTGTTCTCTGTAGTGAACCTTACAGAAGAGGCGCATATTTTAAATAAATTGTATATAAACCATGCAAAAAGAATATTATGTTTCATTAATATTTGTAATTACCAAATTTTACATAAAATGATGTAATAAAAATAATAGAAAATTATTTACAATATAAAAGAAAACATAAAACAAAACTTAGATTAATGATTTATTATAATGATTGATAGAGGTTTATTTCATTATTAACTCACACAATTTTGATTTAATTACTCTCAACTTTTATTTACAGAATCTACAATACAATATATTTTAAAATATAAAAAGTTATGGAAGTAAATAATCAATTTAAAAACATTATTGGAAACTGTTTGATATTATTTTAATATTTAATTTATTTTAAAGGTATGACATGGGCAATTAGCCTGCAGAAAAGATTTTAAAGAACATGGCATCAATATTGAAGGTATAACCCAAAATATTATTATGTTGTTAAGGAAACAATGTAATTAATATAAAAACATAAATTTTTTATAGGTTGTCCCCTTCAAAATGGCCTGAGGGCCGAAACGTTGGAGAATTTCTGTAAATAAAAGTTGACAGTAATTTTGGATATTAAATGTGTGTGTTAATAGAGAAATAAAACAAAACTATAAAAGATTAGTTAAAAATAAAAATAAAATATTAATAATAAATAAAGTATAACTGAGTAAAAAGAATACAATTAAATAATAATAACATAAAATAAGATAAACAATAACGTAACAGATACTTCTTCAAATGCCTAAAATATGCTTTTTTAAGCGCCAATCTAATTACAGTAAAGAACATTTTTCTATCTTAAAAATACTATCATATAAAACACTATTTTGATTTAATTAATAATAATAAATATGCATAAAATACTAATAATATGTTAAAGATAATAATAAATAAATTGTTTAAAAAGAATTATTAAACGGAACAAAAAATAAACAAACTTAAAACTATTTAAAAGAAAAAGAATTTTATTTGGATTCAGTAAATTAAAATAAAATAAAAGTAACCAAAAAAAAAAAAAGAGAAATCATTAAACAAGAAATAGAATTAACTTTCTATGCCTAATCATTTTTTTATAGGAACGTATTATCTAGACTAATACAAATCAAACTTAGTAGGCATTGGGAAGATGCTTGAAATACGTTTTGAATAAAGAATCTATCTTCCCATTTTTTCTAAGACGAAATTTGAAACCTGTATTGTACTCTCTAATCCTCAGAAGTGTTCTTAATCCTTACACTAGAGCAATTGATCACCATTGACCGCTGATGGCAACTTGATTCAGGTGTACTTGAGGTGTTTCAAGTGTTGAACTCAAAGCTTTGGCGTGTTGTAACGTAGTAGATACTTGTAGGTACATCTACCCTTTTGACTCCACCCATTTCTGCGGCTTTACGAATGATGTCTTAAACAATTTCTAATTACAAAAAAACTATTTTTTAACGACCGAGGATTTTTGTTTTGTAAATAATCAAATAGCCAGAGCTGTCTCAAATTAAAATATTTGCTTAACGTAGCTGAATTTCCACTAATTCGGGCATCATCATTAATAAGTCCATTATTGCACTAATATTAATGCATATTATTGAAGGAATATATCTTAAAAATATATAACGTACAGTAACGTTATTTTTTTTTATTAATTTATTTATTGTGATTTACAACTGTATACAAATATATACAAGTAAATTTGCTGTAGGTGACATAGTGACATGATACAAACATGTGGAGAATCTACCCACTGACAGAACTCCAATAACATTTCTAGAGGAGAAGATCTCAAGGCCATCTTCTTTTCAGACGCCTAGGAGGATTATTAGGTAATGAAGGAGAAGCCAGGTTAGAAACAAGTGGATTTGGGTGGTTGAGAAGTTTATCATGGAAGGAATGGTATCTGGTTCTGGCCAAATCGGCAACATATGGAACATTGTGGTCCTCATGGATGACTTGATTTGTGACAAAGTAAGGAGCATTAAGGATTTTGGACTGTAAGGATTGGGTTCGGGAGGAATTTGATGGTTTAGTGGAGCCCCAAAGCTCAACTCCATATTTCCAGATAGGCCTTATAATAGTCATGTAGATCAATCTTTTGTAATGGATTGGCAATTTAGACCGTTTGTCTAGTAAATGTTTTAATAGTCGGAATCGACAAGCAGTTTCTTGTCTTTTTAGTCTTGAATTAGGATTCCTGTTCGACAGGAATAAGAGGGGTATTATTAAAGGATACAGTAGGGCAAGAAGTCATGGGTTTACGACGAAGGGTAAATGCGATTTGGTGAGATTTATTGGAATTAATTTTAATCCTCCAGTTTTCAATTACGTTATTATATAATAATTCATTCTTTTTTCATGTATTTTTTTTACAATTTTAATGTGCACATATATTCCATATGTCGGTATGTTAAGGCGTATTATTCTATAATGTGTTTTTTTACTTTCACTTACCTATACATGAAGTATGAGTATCGTGATCGTGCGAAATTTCGAATTCGATTTTATAGATAAAACATATGAGTTCCTCTGAGTTGAAATTACTAAGTTTCCAAAAATGGTCTGCGAGTGTGTGGTCAGCCTAGCTCAGAAACGAAAAGCCATACGATACTGAGATTACATATTTAAAGCTGGTATAATTTTGGGGTATGAAAGCAACATTTTTGATAAAACAACTGACTAGACTCTGCGACTTTACAACATCTATTTCTTACATATTTCAGGTTTTCAAGCTAGCGACCCCAATAATTTTTAATAAATCCATTATGACAATGTACAATAAAATGTTTCTTAATATCAGATAGGTCGGATACTAATTAATATTGGCTCAAAAACTGAATAAAAGTAATGTAATTTTATGAATAATTTCGTAATTCAGGTTTTCTCTGTGTGTATTTAAATTCGATTAAATACTAATTTATTTTTATTTTTGTTTTTATCCCAAATAAGAGATAAAAGTTAGGTGGTCGTATTAAAATACTTTAAGCACATAAAAAATTACAACAGCTAAAACACCTTCTAATAAAGTAGGCTATCAATTTTTTAAAGGAAAAATCAAATCATGTTATTTTTTGCATCTTTTAAAACTCTCAATTTAATATTTTCATATAATTTCCCCCCGGTCCCAAAAAAAATATTTAAAATACCTCACAATTTTATCCAGTACCAAATTTTCTACTACTGTTGGAAAGCTTAATTTCTGTTTTTCTGGCCTATACAAATATCTTTTGAATTGTATGCATTAAATAGAGAGAAAAAGTAGTTTCAGATAAATAAAAAACTTCTCAAATCTTGTATTTTATATCTCAGCTTCTAATGAGTTTACTTTTTTTTAAATTTTATGCAGTTAAAATAAATCTAAACCACACCTAAGTTTAGTGTCGAAGTTATTGCAATATCTGAAAAAAATAAAATAAAATAGAAGCCCTAACTATTAAACTTACATGAAATATTATATAAACTTTCGTATTTAATGCTTTTTTGAAGTGCATAAGTGAATAGGAAATCTATATCAACCTAGAAAAATACTGTATTTCACTTCACTAAGTCAGTCGGAAATATATAACAGAATTATTATTCCTCTATTTCTAATCAAATAGTCATAAAAAACAAACTAAAAAATGGTTTACCAATTCCTGGTTAGGACTCAAAAATTATTAATGAACTTCGTCATCTTTATAATTTTTAGAACTCACGTGTTATAGATGTAGAGTACTAAGTCAGATGCATTGATACCGTAGTTTCATTGTACTAACTGAGTAGCTATTCAAATAAAGAAGAAGAAGCCCAGAGGAAGACTACGGAAATACGTATAGGGAAGGATGGAAGCAGGTGTCCAGAGATGTTTTAGAGCAGGGCTCATATCCTTGGCCCCTTTGACCTTTAGCGGCTCACCTCATTTCACCTCTGGAAATATTTAAAACCCTCCTGAGGACCTCTTTTATTTCTGGAGTAGAGCAGATGTACGCAATGGAAGCCTTCTCCTCTTTGTATTCTAATATAAAAGTATATGACTTTCCCCTGGGAGACAGTTCTCTAAGAAGAAGATGATTGCTCCAAAGAGATATGAGAAACAAATTGATCATAATCATAAAATAGGTTATAAAGAATATAAAATAATATTAACATGGTGATTTTTCACTTAATATAGAACAAGTTTTTATTTATAGAGCAATTCATAATTTATTTTACTATACTTATCCATTTTATATTCCATATTTTGTAAGGTAGCATTAATTGTTTATACACATATATTTAATTTTCATTGAACATTTAAAAATATATAAATCATTCAATTATAGCAAATCTAGGAACGATAGTTTTTTTCTTTAAATAAAACCATAATGAATATTTTTTACCATAATGGATAATTTCGAGAAATATAGGTTATACGAATCAGAATAAGTATATATATACTGTCAAAAAAATTACTTCCATTTAATTATGATAATTATTTTTCATTTAATAATATTGCGGTAATTACTTGATGTAATTTACCTGTGGTAAAAAATGGGGGTTTATGGTAAATGGTAAGAGATGACATTAGCGAAAAAAGTCTTGAAAAAAAACAAAGTGACGAAATGAATGCATCAATTTGATGCATCCATAATTCCGGAGTCTTTAGCAAGTGTTGGAACAAACCGGGAATAGGGTGGATTAAGTAAAACTGGTATTTTCAGGTTGTTAAAGGTGGAGCCAAAACAGTATTGTTAAGAAAAAAAGTGACAAAATGCATGCATCAATTAGATGCATTTAAAATTCTTTTGGAATTGTTAAGAAGTGGCCAGTAGGTTCCTTAGCTAAAAGTAGTTTTCTGTAGTCTGAGGTGGTTAGGGGTGGTTTGAAGAGTAAAATAGTGAATAAAGGAGGTTCATGATAGAAATTAGATAACAAAGGTCATTTTTTTTTTTTTTTTAGGAAACAACTTCGGAAATTATAGTGGTTTCAGGAAAAAATGGTGGTTAGACCGAGGTTAGTTTGGTCGAAATTAACCCAAAAATTCTTTTTTCGAAATAAAAAAAGCAAGATACGAAATGAGCAGAGAAAATCTGCGCATATAAATAGAGAAATAAATCTAGTCCATTATATTTATTACCCATAACGTATTTAATTCAAATTCTATCCTTCTTCTTCTTCTTTTTTTTTTTTTTTTAAGAACTTATGAACTCACTTTATGAATTATTTTTTCATTCATTCCCACCATCTCAAAAAGGCCAATTACTATGACAGTGGTTCTTTTAAAGATGCGTAACACAATATGTAACTTCTGAACCATTTTATTTCGTACTGATCGCAACACAGAATAAATGTTGAGGAGAAAAACTTTTGTGACAAGAACAATTTAATAATTAATATTTGAACACAATCTTATTTTATTCAGCTACTTATATAAAACACATATTATTTCTAGCCTCCATGAAAAAATATAAACAAAAATTTGCCAAAGAATTCCATCAGTGCAATAAAAATCGATGGCTATGCATGATAAACTGCGTTCAATCAAGTCAGCTGAGATAGAACGAGCTCCCTGCGAACAATTCTAAAATAGAACCTGATTTTACCTTTAACCATACCATTCTATCTAATAGGAAAACAGAAGGAAATTTCAATCTAAATAGAGTTGCATCATTTAACTATAATAAACAATATTAAAAAGTTATTACATTATAATACATGTTGAAAATAATATACGGAAATCGATTATGAAATTTAATAGTAATTTCAGCATTTAATGTACAACATGTAGAAAATTGTTGTACACCGAACAATGGCTAATACATGGAAGAAATATCTTTTAATACCTCTGAACTGTTTTCTCAGAGTTAATTCATAGTTATTTCTAAAGAAAATTAAGTAACTCCCAATAATAATATAAACATAAATTTACTAGTTTACTCCAGTTAGAATTCTTCTATTAAATATTTATCTCTCTTTTCTATAATAAATTCAAGGTGTTGAAAGTTGGCCGTAGACGAATGTGTGGAGAATATGGTAGGAGGATGCGTTCAGCAAATTAACACATAGAAACAAAAACTATTTATTCGTTTAGGCTCAGTCAAGTCAGAACCTCTGCCATAACTCTATGATGATCGATGATGGTCGAAACTTAGGCACGAATAAATAGTTTTTATTTGTTTTTTGGTCGCACTCCCTTCCCCCCCCCCCAATCACCTTCTTTACAAATTCAAGTTAGATTTGACCCGTGCTTAATTCGTGAGTTTTAAAAAAAATATTAATGTTTAGGGCTTAAAGGCAAAGGGCTTCGGACATACCGTAGGAACAAACAATAAGTCAAGAGTATCAATTAATAAAAAAAACTTCCTATTTTAAGCTCAAACATTTTTAAAATATTCATAAAGTAATTTGGGCCTAGTTATGATGATTGAAATGTACCAACAAAACGTACAAAGTAAACACATTTAGATTACTATTATTTTCAGTAATTTGAACTCAAATCTTTTACAAATATTTACGGGATCTCACTCAACAATTTAAGACAAGGAAATTGGAAATCGGTATATCCCAGGTATGTAACCATCTTAAATATGTTATTTCAGTTACGTACAACAATGCTGGTTCGCAGACAGACTGATCATTTTGCGAGGCTAGGTTTTTTAAACTGAACCTCAGAACAAGTATTTCTGTCGAAAGCTCGAGCTTTTTTTACGATGTCAATGATTTTCCTCACAACATATTCCGTACATAGGTAAGTGAAAGTAAAAAAGTTAATAGGCCTACTTAATTTTTGTAACAATTTATTTTATAAGTATATATTCCTTCTTCTTTTTTTTTTAAGGTTATTTGTTGTAAAATTGTGTTTACTATATCAGCTACTGGAAAATATTTTTCAGTCCCGACAAAAAACAAAATCTGTATTCAGGTCTTAAGTATTAATCCCTATCTTTTCCCCCATCTTTTAAATTAACATATAAAATTGATAGTACCCTTAAGTAAACTGGTTAGCGTGGAAATTTGAATATTTTTTTCTTTTTTTTTTATAGGTTATATTTGTCAATACGTTTAGATATAATATGTATAGATGAAGTTTAAGTTAACATGTAAATTATCAATAAATAAATAAATATCAATAAATTAAAAAAATTAGCCTTACTTTAGTTTACTTATATTTTAGTCTTTTTTTTTTATAGGTTATATTTGTCAATACGTTTAGATATAATATGTATAGATGAAGTTTAAGTTAACATGTAATTGAATATCTAATAAAACAAATCGAAACAATTAAATATTATTGGAAATCCAATTAAAAACCCAATCAGTTTAATTTAACTTTACTCATTTATAGACCAATCACTCACACTACGGAATATATTCCTGAAGTGTCAAAATACCACGCACGGTTGTGACGTTGATGGAATGTAAGCAACAACGGTTCCCTTTCAGTCCATCGTAGGATAGCCGACAATTCTCCTATCAGTTCCCCGTAGCAAGACAGTGTTTCATCAAGAGCGACAATAGATCCATCACAACTCCTCTGAATCACATATACGCTCCCGTGTACTACCACTCTACACAACTTCACCGACTCTTAACAAAAGCTACAGTTGAAGCCTAATTGGATATTATTGCTGCCTCCAAGGCAAGAAAAATGGACACATTTTGTCAGTTTTTTTGTTCAAATTGCGGTTGATCCTTAATGTATGACAGGCGACATAAACATTTATGTTTTTATTTTGGGATTGAAGATAATTGATAAGATTCTTCAGAAATTATTCTACCAGTGAATTGACCTGATCATTCTGTGTTTAATTGGCAACTCATTTATTTTAAAGAAGCAAAATAGACTCCTCCTAAGAATCCTAGTAGTCTAGGGAAAAATTTATTTTAAATACTATTTAAAAAAATAAATCGTTTCAATCCTGTAAATTATTTTTTAAATAATTCATTTTGTTTATTTCACTGAGAAACCTTATTTCATGATTGATCAAATAATTATTCCTCAAATATTTTGATGACGAGAAGTTAATTCAAGACAGCCAAAAGTAAATATTATAACGGAAAATTTCATATTGTTTAAACCATAACAGTTGCTTTTATTACTGTTTATTATCCTCGCGTAAATGGTTGATGATAGCAGCACTGCCGCTATCACTGTCAACCATCATTCCATAGTTGAGACAATACATACTGTCGCGACTACTGCAAGTGGTTACTGCAATGGTTATAAACTATATCCGTTGTAATTTGTCTCCAATATTCCTGGATTTTAAACACGAATGTAGTTAATAACTATCAATCAAAATGGCCGAGGAATAACCTGGACCACATTACAATTTTGTAATATAACAGATACATGCATTTTAAATATATTCATAACATTTTGGTTCTAATACATCGGCCATTTTCATATAATTCTCTTTGCCACAGTCTTATTATTACAATATAGTTGGAAGAATGTTGATTGACTGCTTGTAATATATAAAAAAATATTCAGGCTCCAACCACTAAACCTTCGAATTCTTCGTGTATCCAATCCTTACAATCCGAAATCCATCATAAAATTCTCAATGCACCTTACTTTGTCACAAATAAAATCATACATAAAGACCTTAATGTTCCATTTGTAACCGGTCTAGCCTGAACTAAGTATTCCTTCCATTATAACCCACTCCTTTGTACTCCTTAACCATACAAACCCACTAGTTTCTAACCTTGCTTCCTCTTCTATTCATGACAATCCTCCGAGACGCCTGAAAAGATGTCCACAAGGCATTAGCACAAGTAAAAACATCATTGAAGTGCTGCCAATGTGTAGTTTCTCTGCGCGCCTCTATCACTCCATAATAACATACATCAATTTTTCTAAATGTATAATTATGTATAATTGTAAATCCCAATAAAGATAGTAAAAAAAAAATCAATAGTCCCTAAGTCTGTCTGTTACCAAGATAATAATATTTATGTTATTGGTAAATACTAAACAAATTAAATTATATTTACCAATAATTAATGATTTGAAAAAATACTAGGTATTTAATCTAAAGTACTTCTACGCAGAGTCTTTAACTGAATCGATTTAATAGTACATTTCAAGAATTAAATACTTACCCCTCAGACCTAGAAGAAAATTTCAATTTATAAACAGTACTGTTTGCCATCAATTAGGCAAATTAATAATTATTCCACTTAACGAGATTAACATAACCATCGTCCTATCCTAATTGCATCTCGTATTCTTTCTGTCTCCTTTCTTCTTTTATACTCGTTACTTTCCATTCCGAGTGGCCCCATTGTACTACTGCGTAAATATTTTATTCTCTCCTTTTACTTTCTCTCAGTTGGTTAAAGGTTTTCATGAGTTTTAGTTACAGGAAAAATAAATGTGTAGAAGCCACTCAATTCGAAATAATACTTGCCTCACGTAATCTGAACATAAATTTCAGGTCCTGAATAATCTTATTTTTAATCTACGTTATAATTGAACATAAGGGCTCTTTTTCACTGTACAGTATTTTTTCCCCTTTCGTGCCCTCCGATTGAAATAGATATGAATGATAGCAACAGACATATTTGTTGAACAAAAGAACAAAAAAAAACTCTTTTTCACTGTACTGAGTTTTGGCGCATATAATTTGAAATCAAAAGGTTTCTGAATTTGTTTATTAGAAATAATTTATCTTAAATTACACCATTATGTATTCAGGTGATGTGCGCGTTGTTCCAACAAACCAAAAAAACATATTCTAATCAGGAAGAAAAGTTTTAAAATAAAATCATAAAAATTTAAATATCATCATAATTATTTCAAACGGAATTCATCTTAAATATTGATAGTTGTAAATTTGTTTTCTAGCAAAAATTTGACAATAGGTCATTTAAAAGAAAGGATAGCAAGAGGAGTTACAAATAACAAAATACGTTTTCAAAGGAGCAACTAAAAAGTTTTAAATGAAAAACAATTTTGATGAACCACTAGCTTCAAAAGTAAACTAACAAAATTTAAAAAAATAATTTTTTTAACAAAAAATATTTACTAACAAGCAAAGCATGCAACAACTCTGTCGTATATTGTGAGATAGACTGGATTTTGGTTTTATTAAAACAACTAAATTTATTTGATACACTGGTAAAAAATTGAGACACATACAAGTAATAGTAGTTTAAATTAACTAAATTAAAAAATAAAACAAAATTGGATAAAAATCATAGGTAAAAGAAAACTCTGACCTATTTTTATAAGGTACAAAGGATACCTTATAAAAATAGGTTAGAGCGCAAAACGCTTGATTTAGGACTTTTATCCACAATTACCAAAGACAGACTTATCTTTTTAAATTGTGAATTGAACACAAGTGATGTTGACCCGAACGATATGAAATAAAGAAGTCAGCACATTTTATTAATTAAATGAGTAATTTTACAAATTTAGTTAGTTTTGTCATCGTTTTTAGAAGTATTGAATTAGTCAATATTACCGTGTTATAAAATTAACACGGTAATATTGACCGTACTAACCTTTTCCAAGATTAGTATAACTTTTTGTATTTCTTATGAAACCTTTCCAATTCAAATGTGATACTTTCTGTTTAACATTATCATTTTCATATCACAAGTAGCCGTATCGAAAGGACATTTGACCCATTCAACTAAAATTTAACCCTTTCCATATAAAAAGTAAACTTTTCCAAAGTAGATTTGACCCTTTCAACTTAAATTTAACCCTTTTAATGTAACAAGTAACTATATTGAATGCATTTTAGTTCCTTTAGGTTCAGTTAACCCTTTATAATTCAAAATTAATCTATACCATTTTAAATCTAGCCCAGTCTAACTTCAATTAGCAATCCAATAAACTCAAATTAAAAACATCAGGCAAGTGTGGATGAATGAATAAAGTTAATAATAATGAATAACTTAATTCAGAAACATCATATTCTAGTATTATAGTGTGAATTTTATAGGCTAGAAAATGTCATAAAAATATGTTTTTATAGGAATTTGTATAAAACAATTAGGCATTGTACCTATGTTAATATTGTATCCTTATAAGGACTGTGGTAACCTAATTTAGTCTTTTCCCTTTTTAGGGATATTTCTCCTGTTTATTATTGCTTTAATCAATAATCATAATCATTTACCTCCCCCAGGACAATTAATTGATGCCCATATTTGATTATTATCAATAGTTAATATACAAGATACACGCTAAGTAAAATCAATCATAATGACACTATCCCCTGATAATATTGCATCAATTGATTGCCTTGTATTGACTTTATTAACTACCAATTAGGTCAGCATTTACTAAAGTTACGTTAAATTTGCCGTTCTACGATATCTCGCACATTTATTTTTTTTTTCAAAATCAGCAGTATACTTTGGATGATTTTATATTGATCATTGGTACTAGTGAAAATCGTTATAAAAAATCTGATCCTTCTGACCATTAAATTTATGATTTACAGCAGAAATTAAATTTTTATTTTATATATATTTTTTTAATGGAAAAATTTTGAAAAGGCAGTAGAAAATTTTTATTTATCTATAAAAAAATTATATCTTTAACAAAATTTAAATCCTATATACTTGTATCTTTCGACTTTGTTTTCATATATCTTCATCTTGACAAACGACTAACCTGGAATCCTCACACAAGACTGAAAAGACAGGAAACTGCACGCAGATTCCGACAACTACAGCACTTACTAGACAAACGGTCTAAACTTCCAACTCATTACAAAAGACTGATCTACATATACGAATTCCTCTCGAATCCAATCTTTACAATCCAAAATCCTTCGTAAAATCCTCAATGCTCCTTATTTTGTTACTAATAAAACCATCCATAAAGACCTAAATGTTCCTTATGTAACCGATCTAGCCCGAACCCGATATTATTCCTTCCATTATAAACTCCCTAACCACCCAAACCCACTCGTTTCTAACCTTGCTTCCTCTTCCATTCCTGGCAATTCTCCAAGGCGCCTGAAAAGAAGATGGCCTCGTGACCTTATATTGTAAACTGTTTTAGAGTTCTACTACTGGGTAGTTTCTCTACATCCTGTATCATATCATATGTCATTATGATCAAATTTACTGGTTGTATTTTTTTTATACAGTTGTAAATATCAACAAATAAATAAAATTGAAAAAAAAAAGTTTTCATATATCATGTATACAAGGAAAAATGATCTTAGCAATTGAAGAACAAGAAATTATTGAAAATAAATAAATAAACAGATTAACAATATCTTTCTTTTATATTTCTCTTCCACACCACTTTTCTGCCTCATATACCCCTCCTACATATCATATGCTCTATCCACGCACTTCTCCTATACTATGACGTCCAGAACAAAAACCAATTACTTGCAGTTGCATGTCTTGTCGCCAAAGGCATGTAAGGGATCTTGAACCAATGTTCCAGCGCTCATATGTCAAAACATTGCAGGAGAACAAGAATTTAGCGTATTAGTCAATACATAACGATATTGTCGGTTTTTATCAAGAAGGATGTCTTGTAACTATTTATCATAAATAACAGTAATTTCTTTATTCTGATTACCGAGTGCGATTCATAAGATAGTGTCGAACGATTTTAGATTAGTTCAGAAATTCTTTAAATCGAAGAGATCAACGTTTACCTTTCGCTAACCTTCATAATACCGCAAGTTTCTTTAACGACTCTGCTTATGAACTTTTGAGAAAACTTATAAAAAAATACCCCAATTTTTGACTCCACGACATTTTGTACCGAACTATTATGAATTTCATGAGTTAATTTCCATTATATTTGAAGGGACACAGTTTCTTTTTTTCCAAATAAAAACACGATTCCACCGGGACTCCCATGGTATTCGCTGTAGGTTACAGTAGGCTGTATATAGGTTTACACGGAATTATTTAGATTTCTCGTGACTGTTGCACATTTCTTAAAAGTACTTACCTAAAGTGTGAATCATACTTACCACAGGGCGCTTGTAGAAACGGAAAAATGCAATGTGAGAGAATAGGGGAAAACATGAAATCGTATTTGACATAGTATAGGATGAATGTTTAGGTGATATGTGGCAGTTGTAAAAATCTAAAAGTGCACAAGGGAGCTGGAGACACACACAAAATGGTTAGCGAATACATTAGCAAGACAAAATATCAGATGCCCAATGGTTTTGTCGATGAACTGCATCATATTTATTCCGTAAGAAAATATTCACTTTGAACTGAAAACGAGGGTATTACAAAAAAGCGTTTGTTTCTGATGAATCTAAGTAAAATATTAGTTGAATCAGCCATAAGGAGAGGATTAAACTACCCATCGATCTTAGTTCTAAAAAAATAGTCTATAAAGAGTCCAGAAATTATGAAGAATGTCTTTGCAAACCATTGAGTATAAGAGTTGTGCTGGTGAGGAGATCGACGCCGAAGAAGAAGCAGACTCTTAACCTGGAGTGTCCATATAACAAGAATGATATAATAAATTACGCTTTTTTATTTCTAAATATTTAAAAAATTATCCACTCCTTGTATTTATTTATCCATTTTGCCATTTATTCTTAGTAACAAGATCAAATAATGATCCTAGGATTGATAATATAAATTAGAAATGCTAAAATTCTATAGGGGTCCTAAAATGACCCCCTCATTATTATGTGTATTAAGAAAGTTAAAAATTAAACGTTCTATGGGTCTTAAATAACAAAATATTTCAATAATTACTGAGTCTATATTAAATTAGTGCAACTAATGATTCAAACGAAAATCTTAGTAACTAAAATTTTAATAATCTAATGCACAACTCAGGCCCCCGTAAAATAACTGAACAACAGGTTGATTTGGGTCGATAACATCGAAATCGAGTTATGTTTACCAGGAAGAACAAACATAGCATGTTGGGGCTAATCTAATAGGTGTATTGGGGTCAGTAAGGGTTGGGTAGGAGGCAGCTGACTATTCATTGATTGACAGAACATCTGCCCTTTTCACAATCATATGAAATCTCTTGCAGGTTTGTGAAATAATAATCAACTTTTGATAGATTACCAGTACAGCTCTTTAGAAATAATAATCTTTCATCCAAATTTTATTTATGTGCTGTAAAAATACATTTTCATTCGTAGCATAGAAAGTTTGTGTTATAGTGCTTTTATACATTAAAAATGGTCACAAAATAATAATAAAATGAGTAAAATAATAAAACCCAGCGAAAACTTGAAAAAATTGAATATGGAATTTGATAAAATTTACACTCCCCCAATTACCCATTTGACCAATAAAAAAAAACTATGACATTCTTTTGAATTGGACGAATTCCAAGATAGTATCGCAGTCTGGTGTTACTTTCTCTACAGATTTTCTATAAGGTAGTATGGATCAAATAATTTATTCATGGATCAATGAAATTGGTTGGCAAGAGTGGCAAGATGAATGGTTCATCATGAGAGAGAAGTTAAGAATGGTCCAACAGACAGTGAAACGTCCAACGAGAAATTTGAATCTGCTACGGAGAGAAGATGTGGTATTAACCCGTCTTCGGATAGGCCATACTCGACTCACCCAAGGTCATCTCATGAAAAATGCACCAAAGTGTCGCTACTGTGGAAACGATCTCACCGTTAGGCATATTCTCAATGACAGTATTGCTTACGAACCACATCGGTTCTCTTCAGATTTGCAGATGAAATACAATAGTAGAGTAAAATTAAGTGTGAAAACGCTTATGATCCTAAACTTTACAAAAAATAAACAATGAAACAGTTAAAAACTATAAAAGTAAATGTTATAGTACAGACACAATATGACGTATTTGAAACAAAGCAAAACCACAAATAATTTTAAGTAGGTACGTTTAAAGTAATGAAGTAATGAATACTATATAAAAATATACATGACACCAAAATATTTTTTAAAAAAAATTTAAAAAGAGCAAAAATACAGTATAATATTGAGACTGACTGCTTAAAATAATTACTAATGCATATATTGAAGTAAAGCACAAAATAATGTATTTTATTGAGGAATACATATGATTGCTCACTTACAGGATCACCATACTTCAACCCAAAAAATATTCAGCAACTTACCTAAAAACAAAAATTAACAAAATTAGAAATACATTGTGGATAACATAAATTTACATATATTATTAATAGATTACATGTGTTGCTTGTTACATCCACCATTAATAAGCATAAGCAATTCCTCATTTAAGCATCTACGTCCTCTCATTTGCCATTAACATGTTTTAGTATCAACTTAACCAAGTTTTAGCAATAATTATTTGTACAGTGGAGGCTCGTAATAAATCGTACATTAATTTTTAAATGAAATTTTCTCTAGGTTACCACTATTTGGAATAAGTATATAACTATGATTTCTACAAAAAGTCACTAAGTTACTTTTATTGAAAAATCGAATAATGAAACTGTTATAATGCTGTTTCCCTTCAGATAGAACCCATACATCTTTCTAAACCAGAAGTTGTTGCTGTTGTTTGTTGGGAATTTAGGGCATAAAACTTGGAAGTCATAAACGCCCATGTTTCACGTTCTATAATTCAATTTCAAGATTTAAAACTCTTTAAATAATTACTTATTTTAGAATTATTTAGTACGTATAACAAACTTTCGGGTTTAAATCTTATTCAAAAAGGTTATTTCTTTTTAAGAAAATTAAAACCAGTTCTAAGTTTTTCTTGTAACCATTTGGGCATCCGACGCACTCGGACCCACTCCTAATCTACTTAAGTTCATAGAATAGAAATGACATTCTTCACATATGTGACTGACTTTAAGTACACTGTTGCAGTATTGACATTTCAGCGGTGGTTGCTTATTTATCAGGTATGCTTGAGTTAAATTCGAATGACCTATTCTTAATCGGGCTATAGCTATCTCTTCCCTGCGATTGGAACCATGGCCCATGGTCCATGGTTTAATCGTTTTTTTTGAATAGTTTTTAATTTGCTTGAAGGGCTTTGATTCCACATGGCTTCCCAACAAGCTGATATTTCATTTTTAGACGGAAAACTTATTTCTGGACCAGAAGTTACACTCTTTATTCAAGCAGTAATTATTTTAAGATTACTGATATTCGATTTAACATCTAAAAATGCTTGATAAATTTTATGTTTCTCATAAATGTTGTTTATAGGATTTATTTAAACTTATTGAATTTCTTAAAAGAGCCAGAATAAATGTGATTCTTCAGATGCCAGAGATAACTCGAGGGGTCTCAAGAATTACTGGTGCCTAAGGAAGCAGTAGAGAGACTAGACAAAAAGACTCTCATTAAGCGGGACTCCGACTTTGCTGCGGGAAACTAGACAAAACCCTTTTGATGGAACGGAGTTTATATTGGCTCAGTGACTCAAGAACCGCCGTCTTTTCAATAATCTCGTGTGTTAGTTGAGTAAACATTAAAGATAAAAACTGTTTAATTAATTTACCCAACCATTTCTTACTTTTGTACAATGTGCAAATTGTATAAGAAGCTACACAGTATAAGAAAAAACAGAATGATTACTCAATTATAATTATCATACCATTTTCCTGATTTTGTATTATTCATTTGAATAATGGACCTTTGTAATCAATTAAGAAAAAAAATCAGGGTGTCTAATAAATGAGTAGTAATATTGTGGGGAGAGATAGACACAAAAGTCCATATGACGCATAGTTCGATCAAATCTTCTGATATAGCTATTATTCCTGGTATTTATGAGAAAAAATTAAGTAATCCTAATTTAAAGCTCCCTTAAAGATATTGATACTTTAAGAGGTACCAAATTAATAATAATGTAATTTGTTGGATCTGGCAAGAAAAGAAATAACCGTTCCATAACGTTATTTTGAAAATTAATGTTTAATGTTTTTAAAAAATAGTAAATTATTCCAAGTAAACCACAATGGTTCCTATTCCTCCCTCTATTTTCAATCCGCTTGTGTTCCTCAAGGTAGTATCCTCGGTCCCATCCTCTACACCATCTATACAGCTGATATAAGGTCACGAGGCCATCTTCTTTTAAGGCGCCTCGGAGGATTGCCAGAAATAAAAGTGGGAGCAAGGTTAGAAACTGGGTTTGGATGGCTAGGAAGTAATAGAAGGAATAGTAATAGGAATAATAATGGAAGGAATAATATCGGGTTCGGACTAGATCGGTTACATAAGGATCATTTAGGTCTTTATGGATGGTTTGATTAGTAACAAAATAAGGAGCATTGAGGATTTTACGAAGGATTTTGGACTGTAAAAATTGAATGCGAGAGGAATTCGAAGGTTTAGTGGAGCCCCAAAGCTCTGCTCCGTATGTCCAGATGGGCCTTATTATTGTCATGTAGATCAGTCTTTTGCAATGAGTTGGAAGTTTAGACCGTTTGTCTAGTAAGTGCTTTAATAGTCGAAATCTGCGTGCAGTTTCCTGTCTTTTCAGTCTTGTGTGTGGATTCCAGGTTAGTCGTTTGTCAAGATGTAGTCCAAGATAACGAATCTGTTCTACAAGGGTAAGAGCCACATTATTAAAGTATACTGTAGGGCAGTCGGCAGGTTTACGACGAAGAGTAAATATGATTTGATGGGATTTGTTGGGACTTATTTTTATCCTCCTATTTCGACACCATTGTTCAAGGATTGTGATATAGGACTGGAGAGTTTGGGATCAATCAAAGGGTTATTACTAACTGTGAGCACACATAAACATACGTGGTAAGGATAGTGTTAGGAGTTGTAGAGATGTCAGCTTTGGGGCTCCACTAAACCTTCGAATTCCTCTCGCATTCAATCTTTACAGTCCAAAATCCTTCGTAAAATCCTCAATGCTCCTTATTTTGTTACTAATAAAACCATCCATAAAGACCTAAATGATCCTTATGTAACCGATCTAGCCCGAACCCGATATTATTCCTTCCATTATTATTCCTATTACTATTCCTTCTATTACTCCCTAGCCATCCAAACCCAGTTTCTAACCTTGCTCCCACTTTTATTTCTGGTAATCCTCCAAGGCGCCTTAAAAGAAGATGGCCTCGTGACCTTATATCAGCTGTATAGATGGTGTAGAGGATGGGACCGAGGATACTACATTGAGGAACACAAGCGGATTGAAAATAGAAGGAGGAATAGGAACCATTGTGGTTTACTTGGAATAATTTACTATTTTTTAAAAACATTAAACATTAATTTTCAAAATAACGTTATGGAGCGGTTATTTCTTTTCTTGCCAGATCCAACAAATTATATTATTATTAATTTGGTACCTCTTAAAGTATCAATATCTTTAAGGGAGCTTTAAATTAGGATTATTTGATTTTTTCTCATAAATACCACGTATAATAGCTATATCAGAAGATTTGATCGAACTATGAGTCATATGGACTTTTGTGTCTATCTCTCCCCACAATATTACTACTTATTTATTAGACACCCTGATTTTTTTTTCTTAATTGATTACAAAGGTCCATTATTCAAATGAATAATACAAACTCAGGAAAATGGTATGATAATTATAATTGAGTAATCAGCTTTTTTTCTTAGACTGTGTAGCTACTTATATAATTTGCACATTGTACAAAACTAAGTAATGGTAGGGTAAATTACTTAAACAGTATTTTATCTTTAATGTTTACTCAACTAACACACGAGATTATTGAAAAGACGGCGGTTCTTGAGTCACTGAGCCAATATAAACTCCTAGAGTTCCGTTTCCATCAAAAGGGTTTTGTCTAGTTTCCCTCAGCAAAGTCGGAGTCCCGCTTAATGAGAGTCTTTTTGTCTAGTCTCTCTACCGCTTCCTTAGGCATCAGTAATTCTTGAGACCCCTCGAGTTATCTCTGGAATCTGAAGAAACACATTCATTCTGCCTCTCTTAAGAAATTCAATAAGTATAAATAAATCCTATAAACAACATTTATGAGAAACATGTCGAATAATAATATCATAACCATTTGATTTACCAACAGCTTCGTAAATGAGGGTTATTTATTCAAAATATCCAGTACATTCATGTTTTAAAATGTAACAACGTTTCAGGTAAAAACAAAACCCCACTACACAGACACTGTTAAACACAAAACATTATTTCAAATAAGGGCTTTGAAAAAAAAAAAAAAATCGTCTAATGAAATGGTTGCTAGTCAGGATTTGGACTGGTACTGGTTATTTCTGAACACTTACTTTATAACCTCAGATTTGAAATTATTCACGATTACAAGTTTTATTTTATTTAGCAATCTTTCCAATCTAGTTTTATAACGTAAAGAGATAATTCAATCGGATTTATTTTCATAAAATTTTCCTGAACCTTTTCACATCTAGCTTCATTTTCGCCTTGTGCTAAATTGACAAAAGAGCACGAATAATAAATAAATAAATAAGGAAATGTAAACAATGCCCAAATAAGAAAAAGTAAAAATATATGTAGTAATTAAGTTATTTAAAAACTTTATAAATTTCTTAAATCCTTGTAAAACACTTTCATTGGAATGAGTTTTTCAATTATTATCATAAAAATCGAATAAAAACGTGATAGAAATAATTTTTTTTTATTTATTGCTATTTACAACTGTACATTATAATACATTTAGTAAATTTCATCTAGGTTAAAATGGAGTGTTACAGGCGTGTAGAGAAACTACCTATTGATAGCACTCTAATGACGTTTTACATAAGCAGGTCTCGTGGCCATCTTATTTCAGGCGCCTCGGGGGTTGTCAGGAATGGAAAAGTATGCAAGGTTTGAAACTAGGTGGTTAGGGAGTTTGTAATGGAAGGAATATCTGGTTCGGGCAGAAATAAATTTAAAAAAAAAAAAAGATTATTTAAAAAATATTACCACTATCCTAGGATGCCTGAATTATGGTGGCTTTTTATTGAAATATGTTTATATTGGGTAAATAAGAGAAACTATAATCAATTAAAATATACTAGTAACTAATTACTCATAATAAATAGTTTATTTACTATTTAAGTTAATTTGACCGCGCAAGAGCCCCGTCTTCCTTTTATATTAAACACCGTCAGTCAAGGATCTTCCGATAAATATATGTAGTAATATATATACTGAAAAACAAAATATTTCAGAAAAAAGTATTATCCAAAGTATGAAGTCGTAGAGTGGTAAGGCACGATGCTTCTAACTCCAAGGCCAAACCAAGACCTCGGTTCAAATCCGGCTGGGCAGAAAATTGTTTTCTGTTACACTGTAGCCGTGAGTCAACCATGTCCACTCAACTCCTGGGATCCACCCAGCCTCTTAAATTGGGTACCCTTAATTGAGTGAAAATCTAGCAGTACTTCCTTACAAAGTACTTCATGGGTAGTAGCGGTACAGATTTTAATTATTTTTTTTTTTAATGAAGTCGTAGAAGGTATTTGCAGGTGATGAAAAACACATAGACTATATCGCATTAACCCTGATCCACCATGCATAGCAAACTTAAAAAGATTTATTTTTGCTAAAATGCAACCTATTTCCGGTGGGACGGCGCCAGGTATAACTCAGAGGAAACAGGTGCAATTAGCCGAGAATCCAGCGCTAGATAGATTATAGCCTTACACCATCTGCTTAATATTGCAATGATTGCCTCCCGCTAAACCCCTACTTAAGTCCTCTCCTAATTACAGAGGCAGCTGTCCCTAACCCGCAGGAGATGGTGTACCAGTCGGGCTAAGATGGATGGCATTGTGGGATACAGCGACGTTTACCTTCCGATTTATTTGGCTCTTTCATCTGGTCGATAGTACCCCTCCTAGTGCTGTCCGGTCCAGTCGGGCTGGAATTCAGAAGAATAACCTGGACGTGGAGGGAGGAATATAATCACTACTAATGGGTTGAATAAGGGAGTTATTATTTTATAACATTATTACAAGATTATAAATGCTACTACTAGTGTACTGGTAAGATGATAAATCTGTTTGTGTTCATCACAGGCATCAAAATGTTTAAGGAACCAAATCGATCATCGTCAAATTGCACCGCCTGGGACATTAGTACGGAATTTTCTTTTCCTTCCTGCACCCTTTCTTTCCTTTCATAGCAGCATTCTTTTTATTTAAGCCTATTTTTATTATTTTTATATTTATTGCCCCTTATTATTAAATGTTTATGACTTTTTATAACTATCAAGTATATATTTACTATTTTTATTTGAGTTTATTTTTTTTTTTATGCATGCATGCATATGGAGAATTTTTTTTAGATTTTAATTAAATAGAACTCTGCATGACTATGTAGGAGTTATATATATGTATATATTTAGAATTTTTAATATTTATGTTACTAAGAGATAATTAAACATGGAATAAATAATACTATAAAATATCGGATAAGGAAAAAAGTAAAAAAGGTGACAAAAAATGAAAATATAGAAACAGAGAATATGAAAGAACAAAAAAAAAAAGAAAAGAAAAGTATCATGTACTAATATTTACTGAATATGCCCATGTAATATAATTATAAGAAGAAATTTAACAACTAGGTTTAGCATGCTGTGTGCATACCAGGCCACTGTTTTTTCTGATTTTCTCTGAATATGTTATTATTCTATTTTCTAATATCAATTATTATAATATGCAGTTGTTTACTATGATATTTTTTGCAGTTATATATAATGATTTTGATAAAACGGCAAAATCGATTATATTATATTGTATTTATTCGGAATATTTTCTTTAACATTAGGATATATATATATATATATATAATATTAATAGGCGTATACCAATCTTAAATATGCAATTTCCATTTCATACATTTCGGACTAGACTGACCACAAACACTTGGTACATAATAAAACAAAATACGCCCTTAAGCTATATATCTCCTTTAGGACACTTCGACAATGCCGACGCACAGTGGGACAAACACATATTAAACAGACATTTGAGCATATCATAAACGTTTAAATATCGTGATTTTCGTGAACTTAATACAAATAATAGAAATTTAGTGAGCATGCTTGGCACCTTTTGTTGCCTATTAGGCATATAGGATTAATAATCTCAAATTATTGAAGTAAGGAAGGAAATGCCAGATATTTTCAGAAATCAGTTTTAATTTACCTTAGAGGCAAAAATGAAAGGAAAAAAAAATTTTATCTAGCAGCAATACCCGGATTTATTCAAAAAATATAAAATATTCATATGAACTATAGAATCTAAAAACGTTTTATTAGTACATCCCTCATTATTTTAGTATTCTTATTAGTTTTGTGTATGTATATATAATGCTTTAGTAGTTTAGTATTGTTTAATTAATAACATTTTATCCATTTTAGTCTCAAAATATACTTATTCAATTTATAAGTCCAACGTCCAACGCGACAATCTTAATACAATTTTAGAACTAAATAATTTAAAAACACTTCATGCAAGCTATTCTGCCCAAGTCAATCCAACAATTTACTCAATGAGACATTAAAACATTAGGGAATCATATATTTTTGTTAATAAGCATTTCTTAGATTATGACTAACTACTTAGTTAGTCAACTTTCACATTAAATTTAAATTATTTATCACAGTCGTCGCCTTCATTGTTAATTAGATAATAAGGTAAGACACAAGAAATGCTTATCATATAAAATATATGATTCCATAATGTTCTAATGTCTCATACCTTACCCTATGAGACTAAGTAAGTAGAGAGAAAGTAATTTCTTGGAATTGACCTGGGCAGAAGCAGGCTGGATTCGAACCGGCACCGCCAATAGACATCTATTTGGTAACACTGTGTCTTAACCACGGAGCTACGGGCTCAATGACTTAGTTCTAAAATTGTATTAAGATTGTTCCCGAGGATGGTCGAATGGGCCGAAGTGTTGGACTTACAAATTGAATAAATATGTTTTGAGATTAAAATAGATAATATTTTATTTACTAAGCCATATTAACCAGTCTCAAGAAAGTATTAAGATTATAAATAAATTAATTTAGTAGTTTAAAATCTGTTATTTACCTTATAATTTATTTTAGTCTTCCCTTATTATTTTAGTTAGTTTACTAGTACATCCCTTATCCCCCTTTCGCCTCATTATTAAGATACAGTGTTTAATAAGGTGGCGAAAGTAAAGAGTCTCCACTCGTTAGTGAATGATTAGAAGGGCTTTAAGCCTTAGATTAGTGATATAGTTATTTAGCTTCGTAGACGATATAATTATCTTTCTAATGAGTCTTATATTTTTGTTTGTTTTGTGGATAATTTAATTGATTTAATTATTTCAATTTGCAAAGATGATAGAATATTAAATACGCATAAGTCTAGAACCAAGAAGCCGTCAGCGAGAGGAGCTCAAAAGATCGGTAAAAGATTTTTTAGTTAAAGGCTCTAAAGCCCTAAGATGGTAAAGGATGGGCCTTAAAGCCCTTAAGTACAGCAGAGCAGACTAGAGAATTTAATTAAATATTTAGTGGCTCACGTTTGCATAAAGCATTAGCTACTAGAGTTGAAAGAGAAGTCTTTAAAACTTAGCCAATTAGGGTTCTACGAGACCAGCTTAAAGTTTTATAGAGGACAAATTGCCGTACATGCCCTGCAATTATAGCGTTATAAATAAATAAACTTTATGAGGAAATTAAAAAATAAATCAGTTGATAATGCTGCTTCCTCGCAATGATAATCCATTTTCCTTAGGCAATGATGATCGTTACCCTCGTGACGAAAAAAATTATTTGGCTATTAGCTTATTGTTTCAGTTATAAACACTAAATATGATAAGATCGAGCAAATTGAAATGGGCAGGGCATCTCCTTCGATGCGAAGATGGCAGATGGTCAAAAATTGCCACAGAATGGACTCCATAGGACCTTCAAAGAAGAAGAGGACGTCAAAAGAAAAGATGGAGCGATATGTTCAAGAGGATGGCAGGACCCCTCAGGTGGAGAGCTGCTAGGGACAGGGAAGAAGAAATGGAAAGAACTCGCCTTCCAATAGGGCTGGTCACCCCGGGAAGTGCTGACTATTACTCCCGAAAGGGAAGGCCTATGCAGGAAAGGGTACAGAAAGGTGGAAAGAAAATTGTTAGAAGTTAATGTTTTATCAACTATTATAAATATAAATTTAATTATTTTTTCTCTAACTTCTTCAAATGTTCTTGTATTTTACAATGATTTTAATTTATTGCATAAATAAAAGGCTATTTAATTTCATTTCATCAGTTATAAATAACTATATGCAGTAATCAAACTTGAGAAGATGATAATGTTGATTACGATAATTCATATTATATAATTTTAATTGAATACAATGATAATTTACGGTAGTCATATAATGACGACATATAGTATACAAAAGAGATTCATATCGGAGTAAATAATCTAATGGTTTTAATTAACTCTATGTTAAAGGGCTCTCTTCAAAGTGTGTGGTTACCCGTCAGCTAATTCACAGGTGGTTTTTTTTCGGAGCTCTATATCTTAAAAATTACCAACACCACTAGATTGATAGATTTATTTACAGATATATTACAATCTGCCACACAGTTGTGGGCAATAGGTAATAGTGATGAATGATCTCACACATACTAAAATAAAAATAAAAAAATTAAAAAAATAAAATAAAATAAATAAATAAAAAATAAATAAATAAACAATTCACAGGGTTAACACTGAGGTGGACATCTTCTAGTTATCAGATGGTCGTGGGGCAACCGACAGTGACTGGCTTAAGATTCTAAGTATATTATTGTACGATGCAGTATACGTTCATCTTACATATACAGGCATTGGAGTCCATCGGATACTAAAAAACTTAGAATCATAAATTATGTATAATAAACAAATCCAAATCTGTAGTGGTCAAAACAGATCTGAGGAGAGAATGTAGTATGAATGAGTAGGTGTTATAGTTTCCAGTGAGAGAGAGCTTCTGTTGCAGCTTCATCTATTTTCTCGCTTCATGAACCAGGAAAATATTGTTTTACTAGAAGATTTTTTAATCTGTCTATTAGGGTCGGTTCCACCATCAAAGTTGAAACTGCGATTTTTTAGATATTGAGTAAACTCAATAATTATCCGTTATACTAGAAAAGTGTACCTTGAAATCAGGCGGTAAACTTCACTAACCAATGATGAATGATAGAGCAAATCAGTGATTAACCATACAAGGAATAACCATAGTTATTAACCTAAAGTGTATTAAGTAAGTTTATATTGTAAGAATCTGTTTTTTTTTCTAAATTCAATAAAATGGATTTGATCAAGATAGTATTCACCCTTGACCAAGTAATTTTTTACAGTGGTCGTATGAAGAATTTTTCAAGCGATTTCGACTGTCAAAAATGGACGTTTAATCATTTATTAATTTAATTGGACTCAAATTTCTAGGAAATAGCAATAAGAATCGCAAAGTTTTGCAGTTATATCAGTTATATGCAGTCAGGGCATCTCCTTCTATGCGAAGATGACAGATCGTCAAAAATTGCCACTAAATGGACTCCATACGACCTTCAAAGAAGAAGCAGGACGTCAAAAGAAAAGATGGAGCGATATGTTCAAGATGATGGCAGGACTCCTCTGGTGGAGAGCTGCTAGGGACAGGGATGTCATGAAGAAGAAATGGAATGAATTCGCCTCCCAATAGGGCTGGTCACCCCGGGAAGTGCTGATTATTACTCCCGAAAGGGAAGGCCTATGCAGGAAAAGGTACAAAAAGATGGAAAGAAAATTGATAGAAGTTAATGTTTTATCAACTATTATTTATATAAATTTCTAGGAAATAGCAATAAGAATCGCAAAGTTTTGCAGTTATGTCAGTTAACCTTGGTAACCTGTTAACAAAACTGAGTTAGAGGAATTTTGCTAAATAAAAAAATAAATTATAAAAATCTTAGTTTTTCCGAAGATCGGTGAAACCGATTCTTAATCGTTTCAATTAGAACTTTATGTTTATCTTTGTGAAAATATGGCACATACATATACATACATTCTTATAATGACACATTCACCGACGAATATTTCCAACACTTCTACAAAAAAGTAACATAAACAAAAGATTAGCGTAACACTTATTTTGTTATTATTAGTACCAATTAAACAATGTAAGTTTAAAAACCCACCTTTAAAAAAATGTGTATCTTACGAATTCGTTTAACGTTGGGAAAGTAATCTTACAATCAAATCATATTGAAAGATACCCGATTGAATGCTGTCAGTCAGTCTTTCATTTTTACAGGAATTTGTTATGAAAGATATCTTCTGAGCTTTCTCAAGTTTGATGAATCAATTATGTTAATATCAATAAGTTTAATGAATTAATTCTCAACTTTATGAAATCAAAATATTTACCGTCATTTTCTAAGCATTTTTCCCAACGTGTTATCAATTTTTCAATCCCATAACTGAAAAGTTCAGGATTTAGCTAAGAAATGAAGTCAGAAAGCGGTTTAGACATATCTTAGTATTACCTGAGACTGGTGCAACCGGTAAAACTGAGATACGCTATAAGTGTTGCACTCAGAAAGTCAGAACTAACTGACAGCTAATTCTTACAATGACTTTACTTTTTTCATTTTCTATATTTTCATTAAAAGGTGTCAACAATATTCTATAACTAGATTTTTTTTTTTTTTTCCAGGAAAGTAAAACCCTTTAATATGTTCAACTCGAACTAGAGGGCAAGTTGTAATTCTGGTAGCTCTATTCTGCACTTAATGAATACTAAAATTTGATGCATTTTTGTTATTTCATTAAAGTATGGTACATCTAAAATTTTCTACATAAATACATTTATAATTATATACATTCACTTTCAACACATGAAAATTAAATTTTGTCTTGTATTAAATAAATTCATTTGTATTAGTATTAAATTTTTATTTTTATTTCATTTGGTTCCCTGAGAGCAGGAGCAGCTCAATGCGTAAGGCGCTGTGCTACTAACTACCGGATTCGAATCCAACTGTGCTGGATTATTTATTTGGTTTTTGCAGCCGTAGGTCAACACTGTGTGTCCGGAGGATTTTTTTTTTTACTTTGGGTCTAAACTTCTCTACTAAAAGGATTTCAATTAGGTGTTTTTGAGCACAAAAGCCCTACCTCATTGAGTAATAAGTATTCATTGGAGAAGAGCCCTTTAAGTGATAGTAATGGATGGAGGTAACATTGCGAAGAGGACCCTCCAACCCTCTACTTTTAGGGGCCCCCTTGTTGGACCCTCGGGGCTGTTTGGCCAGGGAAAGCTATAGCCTCAGCTGATCCCTCGGTCAATATTGAACTAGCCAACTCCTCATCTCGACCAAAAATATAATTTAGTTGACAATCGATCTAGTCAACATTGGATTATCCTCGATTCTCCTCAGGTGACAACAGCACCCTTAAAGAAATTTATTCAAGCTAGCCTTTACACAATGGACAAAAACCTGAATTTAATTTTTCTTTTTTTAATGTTTTATTTTTAACCCCCTAGTGAAGTCAAAAACAATTTTAAGAATTAGAAATAACAGAAAAAATAATCATAATATAAATCTTCAATGGTATGAACTTCCCAAAAAAATGTTTATCAATATAAACTCCAATAATTCCTTTCTAAAGATTAACCGACGTTTTAGAGTCTAGAGTTTAAAAAAAAAATGAAAAACAGCAACGAGTACTTTTGTGTAAATGAGTGCCATTAAATCATAACCTAGTGCATCATTCTTTAATCATAATGACCAAGTTTTTTATGACTAATTAAAATTTTTATCTTAGCGATCTTCATTGCAATATTTACTTAATTTTGTGTTCGTATTACTTAAATTCGTAATTTTACTGATTTCGTATTTTGGGGGAAAAAAAATTCTTAACTTACTGAAATTTTTTAGTTCTTCACTGTGACAGTCTAAACGGTACCTCTTTTTAGAACAAATAATTTTTTTTACATTCACTTCCATACATATGGAATATATTTTAAGGGGTAATTATTTGTGATTATGCAAAATTTTGAATTCCAGTTTTTGACGAAAATGCACGTTTTGAGGTCCGATGAGTCCAAACAATCTAGTCTAGTCTGTGTGTCTGTGAGTGTGAACAACCCAGCTCAAAAAATAAAAGCCATAAGAAACTGGAGTAACATCTCTAAGGCAGTTATATGCCTGGGATGTGAAAGCAACTTTTCACTAAATAAAACTTTATAAAAATTCGATTTTTCACTTTTTTTTTTACTCAAACGTCTCCACAAATTTTAATTTAGCTCGGTGAGCCAATGAGCAAATAAGTTTTCTTTAATACCAAATAGTTTCAATTACTATCAAATAGTTTAACGGGGCTTAAATGCAAAATTTCTATTTTAAAAAAATGTTCTATAGTATTTTTAATTTTTTTATATAAAAAAAAAAATTCCAATTCTCATTATTATCAATAATAAAAAAACTTAATTAAATATAAATACAAAATTTAACAGAATTTTCTGTACATCAAAAGGGGGAAAGGAGAAATAGATACATCTGATTCTAATGGGTCCCGATCTTTCTTAATCTTTTGTTAAACTATTCTATTCTTTAAAATTTAAATTTTTTTACTATAGTGCATTTCTGCTAACTTTATGATAAATACAATTAAGGGTTCTTTCTTTTAGGTAAATTACAACTTTACAATTTCTTTTTAGGTATAAAGAGAGAAATACTTTATTTGGCCTTGCCCAAATACATTGGGTTGCTATAACACACTACTTACCGAACAATCTATAATTGGACATATATACACTAAAATATATTAACATTCTTTAGTTTTTCTAACAATTAGCATCAATACACTAAATACAATAATCTTAAATACTTTTCTTAACAAAAAATTATTTTTCTTTTTTATCTCCCTTTTCCACTTTCTTCCTATGTGCATATAATGGTTTTCCTCTTTTTCGCAGAAGGTCAAATAACAATTTAATAATTAAACAATCAAACCCAATTCATTAATCCCACTGTATTACTCCTTCATACCTCTCCTCTTCAGTGGTCTTCAACAATCTTTCGATCAATTGAGCAAATTTACAATAATCATTAATAGATAGTAACAAAACAATGATATCAGCAGAACAATTCACTAAAAAAAACAATTAAATAATTTAAAAAGAAATAATACATAAATTAAAACAAAAAACCATATAAATGAATAAATAAATTATAACACACAAATAAATAGGTTAAAAGAAAAGAAAACAAACAGTTCAGTAAAAATAATAATTGAAAAGTTACAATTTTTCCAAAAGTAAAGGCCTTTCATTGTGATTTGGAAAAGTTTAAAGTACACTTTCACTCACTACTACTAGGAAGTGACAGTTGTGCTGTTTGGGCGAATCCACCCGGTTCAGAACGTTGTGGATTCGATTCCCACCTGGGGCAGTTAATGTTTGCTTCTCTGTGGTCCCGAAGAATGAATCAAGACAGTCTCCCATCTTGACTAGTACGCGACGACAACTCTAGCAGTTGTCAAAAAGGAACACTTGGCTAACTTTGCGGACTGATTCCCCCCACCAAATACCAATATCAATATTTAGCACAACTGTGAGTTAAGGCATTGATATCTTTCTCTGTATTTAGTGAACCTTATGATGTGAAGCAAGATGTGCTGTAGACTGATGGAAATTAACAGGAAACCGTTATTATAAGCTTTATTTATCTTAAGTTTAAAGTTTTGTATTTAAAAAATAATATGTGCAATCGATTAGGGCAAACAACGAACTATAGTAATTGTTAATCTTGCTTATCTAAAAGCTTATCAAAAGACTAACCATGGAACTAACTAAAATAAAGAATTTTTAAGTTTTAAATCGGTGGATTAAAACAGAAAATAAAGTAGGGGGTCTAAAATCTCCAAACATAAAAGACAACGGCTGAGGTTCTTTAACCAGAAACGATGATGGGGAGAGTTACGATGAAAACCTTATCTCGGGGTGTTAGGGAAAACAAAGGAGTCCTAGATACCGGCTATCTCCGATGTGGCCGGACATCTCAGCCTTTATTTCGGCCCATTGTAGCTCAGCATTCAGTTTCGGCAATCGGGAGTGTTTCGGCAACCTTATCAAATGGTGTAAGGGTTATATGTTCTCAACTATTTTTTTTTAAGTTTAAACATTCGAGTGTTATTCACGAAACAAATAAGTAACAAACCAAATTTTTATAAAAAATTTGTTTTGTAGACTATATTGATAATTTTTTCAGGAATTTTCATTTCACAAAATAGACCTAAAACTCTTTCTGCGTCTAATAGTGAAATTAAATTAAATGAAAATTGATCTTTATCCTCTGGCTAAATCCACTATAACAAAAGCAATGAGCATAATTGATCGCTGGTGGTTTAGAACATATCCATGTATACGAAGTAGTTCCATTTCAAGTAACAGGATAATAAGGAATTGAGGGAGATTGAAATTTAAGGAAGATTATGAAAATAACTGATGTAAGAAAGCAGTTAGGAAAGAGGCCTTACTGATAGAAATAGGTAAGAAATCAGACAGGAGTAGGAACGGACAAGAAAGAATTTTTCAAAGGAACCAATTCTGTGTAATGGAGTATAGTACTAATTGGTTGGATTCTGTTCCTCAAGGAGTGGATAAGGGAACGTAAGGTTGGAAGTTCAGTGATACAGAAAAGTTTATTTTTTTTCATGGATTGAAATGAGACGACCGTCAAAAATAAGAGCTGTAACTCATAGTAGCTCAGTATTTCAAATAGAGATATACCTGCTCTTGGAAACCCTGAAAATAATTATTATAAAGAAATTCAAAAGGATTACTTTCAATTTGAACAGTGTGTACTGCACAAATCATCAACTGTAACCTAAATGGGGAAAATAAGATAGGAGGAGAGTATCTGACGGAGTTTCACAGAGGAGTGGCGTAATCTTAATTTACATAGTGTGTTTGCACTATTGCATAAAAATTTAAATGTTCGAGACTACCCAACCTTCTACAACAATGCTTTATTAAACCATTGCATTCCAGACAGCAAAGAAAATAATATTTTTTCACACTTCAAGAAACCCAAAATAAGAAGTTTTTTGCCAGTAGAAAAATATAAATTTTTAGATGAAGATTTTAATGTTCCTAAATTTTTTTTTAATATTTATTTATTGCTATTTACAACTGTACATTATAATACATTTAGTAAATCTGATCTAAGTTAAATTGGAGTGTTACAGGTGTGTAGAGAAACAACCCATGTGTAGCACTCTAATGACGTTTTACATTAGCTGGTCTCGTGGCCATCTTCTTTTCAGGCGCCTCGGAGGATTGTCAGGAATGGAAGAGGATGCAAGATTAGAAACTAGGGGGTTTGAGTGGTTAGAGAGTTTATAATGGAAGGAGTGATATCTGGTTCGGGCTACATCGGTTACATAGGGAACATTGAGGTCTTTATGTATGATTTTATTTGTGACAAAGTAAGGAGCATTGATAATTTTACGAAGGATTTTGGATTGTAAGGATTGAATACGAGGGCTTTGATTGGCCTTATTACAGCCATGTAGATCTGTCTTTTGTAATGTGTTGGAAGTTTAGACCGTTTGTCAAGTAAGTGCTGTAATAGTCGAAATCGACGAGCAGTTTCCTGCCTTTTCAGTCTGGTATGTGGATTCCAGGTTAATCGTTAGTCCAAATGTAGTCCAAGGTAGCGGATCTGTTCAACAGGGGTAAGAGTAACATCATTAAATGAAACTGTAGGGCAGTCAGTAGGTTTACGATGAAGGGTAAAGGTGGTTTGATGGGATTGGATGAATATATTATTAATACTTAGACATGAAACGATTTTTTAGTCATTGTTTCTTATAATCACAATAAAAATATTCGGATTTTAAAATGTGTGGATTTTACAAATGAAATATACAGTGTAGGGGAATATTCTCATCCTGAATTATCCCATCTCAATGAAAGTTGAGCGATGTCAGATTTCTTAGAGTTAAACTATAATGAAGAATATATAATGCGGATCATAGGACTTTCCATACACCACCAGATATATAAGAAGCATATATATATATATAGCCGATAAGACTGAATAGCTGGAGATAAAGGTAGAAGAATAAGACACATCTTATACCCTTCCACCCTCATCTCTTTTCCTCCTGATATTCCACTTGATAAACTGTTATTACAACATTGGCCTGTATAGAAATTTTCTGTGCGCTGATAAATTGTAGATCCTTTATCACTGTCTAATCAGGAACAAGAATAAAAAATATTCGTTGGGAAGATATTGAAAATCGTGATATTACTTACAATGTTACAGTATTATACTGCTGACCTTCTACCTCTTCTATGTTTATTTCAGCTTCTGTTATATTCTACCACCACCTATTGTCTATAGGTCAGTTTTTATTTTCTCATCCCTTATTAGCTCAAATATACCTTCTCTTGAAATCTACAGTTTGCTGACATTTCGTTTATATATTTATGTAATTCTCATCAGTTATTTTGTAATTTACTGTAAAAACTTTGAGTTTCATTTTTTGTATCATATTTATTTTATCTAAATGATATTTCATATTTAGCGATATATGATGTTAGCTATATCCGGTTGGTTTAGCGTTAAGACTTGTAAGTCCTCACTCTACTGACCGACCTCATGTATCTCCATGCATTTGAAATGCAGTAAAAGTTATTTCACCCATTATTGTAACCTACCCCCAAATATAAAATCCTTTTCACTTCCGAAGCTTTGGAGAAAGAAAATAAATTAGAAGTAATAGAATTATACTTAGACCTAGAATTTTAGGTATTAGAATTTTTAGACCTTATCCGGGTGCGACATCCTTGAGGGCTTCTACCAAACGTTTTGGAGATGTATTTCACTTCTCTACTTTAAAGTGTAATTTTATAGATACATTAGAACTATGATGAATGGAAACCCACACACTCAGTTTCAAAACAGTGCATCTAGACTTTTCATTGGTCATATGAAAAAACTTGGTTTGAATGTGAACAAATTAATCGCTATTGTAATAATAATATATTTAATCGAAAACCTTGGAAAACATATAATATAATTTTATTATATATAGATGATTATATAATCAATTATGGTGTCATAACTCGTAACCAGGGAGAAAATTATAGCATTTAAAGAAAAAAAATAATACTCTTTCATTTTTATTTACAAGCGATTATATTTCTGTATGTGTAACAAAAAAAAAACAACAACGTAAGACTGCTGTTAGATCTAATGAAATGATTTAAGCTAATTACATGAAAAAGTCTCTAAATGTTAAGGTAATTTTATGATTACAATGTTCAGAGGGTGATAAACAATAGTAATAGTAAACTACAACACTAGAGGTATTATCATTATTATGTATTTATGATAATTAGTAATTATTGGATTTTAATTAACATTATTAGCGATGGCTAATCACTTAAAGGTGTTTGTGAAATGAGGAAAACTAACGCCCGGTGATAGGACAGGGGCTATTGGCAGTTATTAATAAGGTATGGTGATTAATCAAATATCTGCTGATGAACAACACTCCGAAAATATTCGGGGTCATTTTATCTTGCAAATGGGTTGCTGCGTATATTCCTTTATCTAAATGAAAAAAAATTAGCATACTTAAATTTTTAATATTTAATGTCAAGTAATAACACAAAAATAAATAAAAACTTAAAATGCAATTTAGAATAAAAAAGAATACATACAATTTTTTTTTTTTTATTTGAAACAAAAATGACTTGAGCAAGAATATGCTCATATTAAATTTACAGTATGAGGAAGAAGAAAAAAATTGAAAGTTTTATCAGAATTCTCAATTAAGTGGTTCAGATCTAATAACTTATAAAATTATTACGAAGAAAAAAATGTGGAACTTATATACATATCTTGTAATATAAACATATATTAGAAACGACATATAAAAAAGTATTTATAATTTTTTTTTTTATTTTTGACAAACATTTCACTTATTTTGGCAAAAATTTAATTAATTATTTTATAAATTACTGTTTCGAGCACTTTTTTACCGCAACCCGTACCATTTTATCCTTAAGAGTAATTATTATTAAGGAATAGTAATATCAAAAATAGCACTGAAAAAATTATTTATTTCATAAACTAATATTTTTATGACTATCTTATCCAAATAAATCATATATTAAAAATACCTTAATTTTGGATTACATACAAAAAGTATTTATTTAAAAAATAAATGTTATTTATTTTGTATTTTTGTCACCTACAGTAGCATCTTATTTTTCAGTCAAATAATCATTTTTTAAAAGAATAATTTTTTGATCGCTACCCCATACCCTTTTATACTTAAAAGTTCATATATTGATAAAGGAAATTAATAAAATAATACTAAAAAATTTATTTATTTTATTAACTAATGTTATTTATAAGATAATGATTTTATAAAAGAAGTATCTCATTCTGCTAGTCAATACGGTCAACTAATTATTTAAAAACATATTCTATTTTGAATCGTCATACTGTCTTATCCTTAATAGTACATAGATTAAAAATAATATACAAAGAATTATTTATTTGAAAAATAAATGTTCTTTATTCTGTCTTTTGACCGCCATCAGTAGCATCTCATTCTTCTTGCCAATACGGACAACAATTGTTTTTTTTAATACTAATTTAACAGGTCCTCATTTTATGTTAATCATTTTTTTTTCATAACCCCTATTTAAACAATTTATTGTTTTTAGCATGAATATATGCACCAATATATATTTCGATTCCGCATAGTTTCCTTCTTCCGTAGTGGCCTATATTTTAAGGAGTTTTTGAGTTGTCATTTCGTTGTAGTGGGCGTTCTTTGAATTTTATGATGTGCTGGGGTTTAAACATTGGTTTTGGAATTTAAACTAAAATTAAAACTTATTCCCTAAATACGTGTTCTGGCACATCGTTTCTGAAGAGTAGAGCACCATATGGAAGTGGTGGTCTCAATATACTTTTAAAAATTTGAAGTTTGAGCCTTAGCGAGTGTACAGGTTATGATAAAAGGGGATGTAGCCGGTATGATCGGATACGGACTCGTTTGGTTTTCATGTAGCAATGGCCTGATAGTATCATGTGGCGATACAATTTAATGCCCAGATAAACTATAGAGTACGAAGTTTGCCACTTAGAGCGTGCGAGGTATTCTGGGTAAACATTTATACAGTAAAAATAACTTTATAACAAGATTAATACTGTTTGATTTGATGGGAAATATCTGCATAAACACTGTAGAAGTTTGAGGAGCATGGTTCCTCAATGAGTAAGGCGCCGTGCTACTAACTTCCCGGACCCATTTCGAATTCGGCTCTGGCAGATAATTATTTATTCTGTAACTGTAAGCGTGAGTCACTCCTGTGGGTTTGAGAAAGGCTCCCGTGGCTCACCCAGCCTCAGAAAAAAGCTGGCAGTTGAGAATTATCTAGAACAAATCAGCCGTTGCTCATGAAACAATACTGCCATAAACACCTTCCTTACAAAAGCTACTAGCTGAAACTTCATGGGTAGTAGCAGTACAGATATAAATTTTTTAATAAAATATGGTAGGATAAAAAAGAGAGATCGGGAGAGTAATTATGCTACATAAACCATTCATTTTAAGCGCAATAGATCCATGAAACACTTCTCTGGCCAGTTCCACTAACCCTCCTTCTGGCCTTGTCGGCAGCTTTCCTGATGGATAGGTTTGTTTTCTTTAGACCCTATCTTGCCTTCGGCCCCCCTCGAGGACTTAATCCATCGGGGTTTCCACAATACAGTCTTCTGACTGTCCTCTCCACTAATTTTGATCTCGCGGTCACCTAGTTTGTCGAACGTATTGGGGAACACTCATGTCATTCTAAAGTGTGTAAAGCTCATTTTTTTTTTCTGATTTGAAACTAAACTTTTTTTTTAATGAATAATAAATACGTCTTTAAATCTCCCCTCCGTTATTTTATATGGAAAACTGTTAAAAAGAATTTTACTGTTTTGCTGATTTGGTGTCAACATTTGAAAAAACGAAAAAATAACAGAAAAAGAAGAAAAACTTTAAAACACCTAGAAGACAATTTGTTATTACAAACTCAACACTCATAAAAATTTTCAACCCTTTAACTGAATTTGGCCCTCCAAATCTCTCTTTCTCAAAAAGTACCTATGTACGCAAGCTCTTAAAAAACAAGTAATGGTGATAGAAAAACGTTTAAAGAAAGGCACGTTTCTAACGCCTACTAAATTCATATATACACTTTTTAACCATTTGAACTAAATTGAAAGGTTCCAAAAGTAAAAACTCCTTTTAAAATGCAAAACAGGAAATATTTCTTTATTTTTTTTAATTGGCCAAACAAAATTTTTAAATTCTACTCCATTTTAATGAAATTGCTTTGTCTAGAAAAATCAGTATATAGATTTTCTGGGATGAGACTCAAGCTGACCCGCATGAAGATCTACAGGCTATATGAAGACCTACTTAAGTCCCCACAACTCCCCCCAAAAGCTGCAAAGCTACCAGAACTCCGTCCTCTAGCGGATTTTCCCTGAAAAAACAGCATCATCCAAGAACCAAGAACTTTAGCTTTCCTGTGTGCCGGAGTATATAGGCTGGAGCCACATCAACTTCTTCGATGGGCTGAAGCCCTGTGCCAACCCGGTTTTCAGGGAAATTGGAAATGTAAATGAACAATAAAAAGCTCATTATTTTTATAAATACTTATATTCTAGCTTTACTAGAAATTAAGATTCGTCTCATAATTCGCTGTCCCAGCTGGTATTATGGTCCAGCGGTATTCTGAAGGCTTTTGGGGTTTGGGTATCATTTTAACTATAGATGAATTTCCAGGGATCAGGAAAATATGTGGAACGGAGTACGGCGTTATAGATGTAAGTGAGGAATAGGATGGCTTTCCGAGGAAGAAGTTTTAGAATGTGGCATGGTATTAGGTCGTATCCAGGAGCTTTGCGAGTGGAGTATTTAAAATAGGATACTGTGGGACAAGAGAGTAGAGGATTACGACAGAGAGTAAAGCTGATCTGGTGGGATTTATCAGGATTTATTTTGATTCTCCAGTTTTGACGCCATTCTTCAACGGTTGTGTGTCTGTAGAGTTTATGATGCATTCGTAGGGTTGTTGTTTACAGACAGCATACATGTGTCATCAGCGTATGTTGTTAGTACTGTGTTAGGGTGGGTTGGGATGTCAGCTGTATAAACTGTATAAAAAATGGGACCTAAGATACTACCTTGACCTACCTTGGAACACCGGCGGACAAAGAAAAGAAGATGAAGAGAGAAAAGAGAGATGAGTAGGCTAGGTCATGATTTACTTTAAAGGTTCTACCAGACTCGATCGTGATATTACAGTTTGGAACTGTATAGATCTACCTCTTATCACTAATAATACATGTATATCCCAAAATATCCATTTTTTTAGTTTGTTTCAATGTTACACTGTTGAGTTGGGACAGCGAATAGTTCCTGTACTCAAACAACAGCTGTTGGTGAACTGTTAACAGGTTCACAGCGGCAATAACCAAGGAAGCCAACTGATTACCGTTGGAAACCTTTGCCCGCAGCTCCAAGTTGTGAAATGTCAGCAAGTCATTGCCGATGGTAATGGACGATAACTCCGCAAGGAAGGGAGAGTAAAAGAAAGAGGGGCGATAACACGTCGTGTGGTAGGAAGGCAGAAAGTGTTAAACCTTCACCATTGTACTGCGAGTCAGTTGTAATATAT
>NW_027112919.1:824766-826513 GCF_000696795.3 Halyomorpha halys | reverse complement strand
GTAACACTCCAATTTAACTTAGATTATATATATATATATATAGTTTGTACTAAAAAAAAACAAAAAACAGTATGAGGGTATCACGTCAAAGAAGAAGTCTAGTTACTCGAACCGTTGGCTTCAAAGCGGTATTTGTTATAGAAAATACTTTCACTTACCTATATATGGAATGTAGAGTAAAGGTAAGTATTATGATTGTGAAAACTCTTTAATCTCTTTGAGGTTTTTGCTAGAAATGTTTATTTTCAAGTTCTATGAGTTCAAAATTTTCTATTTTTCTGTGGGTGTGATATGAATACCTAACCTAGTTATAAAATTTTAAAAAAAATCAAATAACCTATTTAAATTTGCATATTTCTTGACCATAACAGCACATTTTCTCTAAAATCGACTCTCCGGAAGTTCCACTTTATATAATTGATTTTACGTTTTTTTTTTTTTGTTTTTTTTTATCCTATACGCTCAAATTATTTTAATTTTACTCTCTATATCATTGTACATTTCAGTGATATTTAATATAAGCTTATCAAGTAATTTTCACAGGTTTTAATGCGCAGTTATAAAAAAAAACTCTTAATTAATTTTTTTTTTTAAATTACTATCCCTAATTGTAACAAATAGATGCCACTATAGTTTCCCAAGATACCACCCGGGAGGCCAAAAACTAGATGGATAGATAGAATCGCCAAACTGGAAAGCAGTAGCCCAAGACTGATAAACATGAAGAGAGCCAAAAGTCTTTCAAGGTCTGTCGAGCTGATGGAAAGAAAAAAAATGTAGAAAATACAAAATATGAAAGAAACGCAATTACTTAAAGGAGAATATAAATGGTTTTCGTCATTTTTAAATTTCGCTTCACTGAATATGAAATAGAAGTAATTGGTATTGGTATCTGATGAAGGAAACCTGTCCACCACAACGGGAATCGAACCCACACCGTTCCGAACCGAGTTGTTCTGGGACCTACACCAACACGCCGCCCTTAGTAGAAGTAATAGTAAATGAAAGTATAACCATCCTGTATTATAAAGAAATTTCCGTTTTTAAATGTACAAAGATTAATTTCATTTCAAAGTAGAGTGAAAAGTGAAAGAAGTGAAATTTTTATTATTACGAAACTTATAATAATTTTATACGAAAGAATGAACTGGAGTAAATGGAACGAAATGCGCCAGAAGGAAGAGGAATGGAACGAATCACTTTGACCGCACTATCAGAAATAACCTCATCTACAGGTCTTTGCCAACTCAAGTTCCTTATTACTAATCGACAATAAGGACAAAATAAGCTTCAGGTTACTATAAACTGAATTGAATGCTTAACATAAAAGTTTATATAAAGTAAAAAAGCTTCAATTTTATTTATCTTAATGCCCAAGCCCTCTCCCCGCAAGATAAGTATTAATTTATATAATACAGAATAATAAAAAAAATATTCATAAAAGATTTTCAGGGTGGTTTGGAAAATAGAACACAAAACCAAAAGACGGCAATAGAGCAAGACGGTAAATAGTGAGTAAAATAATAAAAAATGGCTTGATAAAATAATTTTTATTTGATTATAAAATAAACTTAATTATATTTTTGTTTAATCGTATTTAATTTCAGATCGAACATAATTTTTAATAACTGAAAGAAGAGATTATAAAAGTTAAGGGAACATAACCAAGATATCGTAAAATCATTAAAAACTGAATTATAGTTTTCTTTGATTTAAATAAATATACACGTATAAAGAATAGGATATA
>NW_027112919.1:818841-824716 GCF_000696795.3 Halyomorpha halys | reverse complement strand
TAAATAAGAAAAATTTATGTTTTTAATGACATCTACCTGAGGAAAAACATAAAATGTCCCTACATATATTAAGACATTCAAGACTTCCATGTACGATTCGAAACCCTTTTTTTATTTATTGATATTTACAACTGTATAAAAAATACAACAAGTAAATTCGATCATAATGACATAATGATATGATACAAGATGTAGAGAAACTACCCAGTAGTAGAACTGTAATGATTCGAAACCTTAAATGTTAAAAGAGTAAGCAACATCGAATACCTTAACCTATTGAATCATATATTTAAAAAAAAAAAAAAGTCACAAATAAAAAATTACTGTTATATAGTTTTTTCATAAAATTATTTAAATAAAAGAAATTCGTTGTATAATTTGACATAGAATGTATTATAATTAGCTTTCATTCAAATATGACTTTTTTTCTGGACATTTTAGAATTAAGAAAAACACTAAAAATTTCAATTATAAACAATAATAATAAATATTCTCAGGGAATTAGTTGGAAACCAAACCGACAAAGCCCCCTTTTTTGTAGGGGGGCGTCCCTAAACACAAATCTGAGTTTTTTTTTTTTTCAAAACAAAATCAAAATTTTTGAGTCTTTGTAATTTTGTCTATTTCTCAAAACCATAAATATTTTTTCTTTTCTTTTCTTTTCTTTTTTTTTTTTTTTTTTTTGAGGAAAGAATTATTTACAAAATTAAGGTAAATAAAAGTTTAATATTTTCTGCCAGTAAGACCTTTCCCTACGAACAAAGGTACAAGAGGTCGCTTACTGCCACAAAAGTTTTCTCTTTTCTAATCTAATATCTGGAATTCATGTTCAGTGGCCAAAAACTGGGGGAGAGAAAAGTCTCAGAAGTACAACTATAAAAAATACGTTTGCCTTGAATATTTCGTCAATAAACGATAAAATAAAATTATATATATGTAATTTTAAACTTAGTTGCTCTTACCACTTGACTGATGGTTTTCATGTTGTGTTTTATGTATCCATATATGTTTTAACTATATTTGAAATGGTTATATAAATTTTTTTAAAGCAGAAATAAAAAAAAACTTATGATGTGACTATTTATATTTATAGGATTATAATAAAATTGTTCTTCACTAAAATTGTTTGCGTGGCGAATATAATTTCATATTACAATTCGATTTCAGTAAAACGAAAAAATACGTAAGTATATAAACAATGAATAATTACAAGGAAAAATTTTTCATTTCATTTTTCGTTCATAATTTAAAATAAAAATAACAAACAAAAAGTGTAATTGATAAATTTAAAAAAACCGTAATCTTCATTTTTACAGTTCTTATTTTAGAAAGTAATTAATCTATAAAATTAATTAAAGCCTCAGGAATCCAAATGACCTTATTCTCGGGAGCCCTACAGATATTGGACCTTCGCAGATGGCCTCGACCTCCCGGCATGGTCATTCCCAGAACTCAGGGAACTTTAATCTCACTACAAAGGGCAGCTGTAGAGATGGTTGTGGTAATCTATAAGGGCCGTCTTATTAAAGCTCAATTAATGCATTACCTCACCACCTCAAGTCATCTCATTTAGCATTAAAACTGATTATAAAATAACGTTATTCGAAATATAAACTCTATTATTTTGTTAATAACCACCCTTACAGCTACAAACAATGCAATTTATTTACAATTTGTTCCCTATGTAACTGATCTAGCCCGAACCAGATATTACTCCTTCCATTATAAACTCTCTAACCACTCAAACCCCTTAGTTTTTAATCTTGCACCCTCTTCCATTCCTGACAATCCTCCGAGGCCCCTGAAAAGAAGATGGCCACGAGACCAGCTAATGTAAAATGTCATTAGAGTGCTACCAATGGGTAGTTTCTCTACACACCTGTAACACTCCAATTTAACTTAGATCAGATTTACTAAATGTATTATAATGTACAGTTGTAAATAGCAATAAATAAATATTAAAAAAAAAATACAATTTATTAGGAAACCAAATTGTTGAGGAATCAATTTTCTTAACTACTTGAATAGTCAATCACCACGAGATTAATTAAAAATTAATTAAATCAAAATTACTGATTTCTCGAACAAAAAATACAATTTTTTTCCATTATTATTATTATTTTTGCAGTATGAGAGCTACATATTAAATTCCATGATTTGCTTTTTTGTAGGAAGATAGTCCAGGTGGCGTTCAATAAAGGTATCAAAATAGTAACAAAAACAATTAATTGTTAACTAAAGATGTTTTTTCGTTGTAAGGCATAACTAGGTAAACAAAAAAAAAATTCTGACTTATGACTAATAAGTTTGATTCGTCATGGTTGTCAACGTGAGGTGTGTCACGTGTACTGCTACATAACAAACTCTTATCAATTAAGCAGCATTGAACTGGCTCTGAAGAAGCCTAAAGGGAGACAATAAACACCTGCAAGGGACTTAGCTCTTAGCGAAGAATGGTGTCGAAATTGAAGGATAAAAATAAATCACAACAGATCCTATCAAATCACATTTACTGTTCGTCGTACACTTGTCGACTGCCCTACAGTATACATTAATTATATGGCTCGTACCCCTGTAGAATAAATTCGTTATTTTGGACTACACCTTGACAAACGACTAACCTGGAATTCTCACACAAGACAGGAAACTGCACGCAGATTCCGACTATTACGGGACTTACTAGACAAACTGTCTAAACTTCCAACTCATTACAAAAGACTGATCTACACGACAATAATAAGGCCCATCTGGACATACGAAGTTGAGCTTTGGGGCTCCACTAAACTTTCGAATTCCTCTTGTATCCAATCCTTACAATCCATAATCCTCAATGCTCTATGCTTACTAATAAAACCAACCACAAAGACCTTAATGTTCCCTATGTAACCGATCTAGCCCGAACCCGATATCATTCCTTTCATTCCAAACTCCCTAACCACCCAAACCCACTAGTTTCTAACCTTGCTTCCTCTTCCATTCCTGGAAGAAGCCTAAAGGGAGACAATAAACACCTACACGGGACCTGACCTAAGTCCCTACAAAGTTTCATTCATTTGAAGCATTGAGCAGGGGAGGTATATTATTCAGTTATTGAGCCTGCACGCGACCCGTGGCTCTACCTGCAATCATTGTAATAACAGATCTTATAAGGCGAATCAGGCGACCGTGAAATAAATATGTAACTAGCCAGGATCGAATATAATATGTCAAATGCAACTCAGCAAAGAGATATAACTCTCTGAAGCTAGAAAAGTTTGTATAGAATATTCTATAATAAACTAGTAAACCCGACAATTCTTCGCTATTACTAGGTTTGATGATAAAAATAAATTCTGTAATATGAGAAAAGTACGATTTCTGTCTCATTTTAATTAGATGCTTGAAAACATCTTCAACAAAATTCTTATCAGAAATACATTTATAAGATGAAAGGAAATAATTTGATTTTTCAAATACAAGAAAAAATGCTCGACACAGTTAATTTTTTACCAATTTAAATTATTATTACTTCTGTGAAATGTAGAGGGAAGAGGTTTCACGCTCTAGCCCTAAAAGCCGTGCGATTTAATCACAAAAAGAATGAAACTCATTTACGGCCTTATTTCATTACTGTGGAGTATATGCGTATACAAGACTACTTTAGGTCATTTTTTCTTAACCCATTTCTTTGAGATAAGTACGCATTTAAGACTACATTAGGTCTTTTTTTTCTATTATGAAATAAACCAACTAATTATTTTCACTTATGGCCTTATTCAATTTCTGTGGAGTATATGCGCATTCAAGACTACTTTAGATCATTTTTTCTTAACTCATTTCTTTGAGATAAGTACGCATTAAAGACTACATTAGGTCTTTTTTTCATTATGAAATAAACCAACTAATTATTTTCATTTTTGGCCTTATTCAATTTCTGTGGAGTATATACGCATTCAAGACTATTTTAGATCCTTTTTTCTTTACCCATTTCTTTGAGATAAGTACGCATTTAAGACTGCATTTGGTCTTTATTTTCATTACGAAATAAACCAACTAATTATTTTCATTTATGGCCTTTTGATCGAGCCAGGCACTCGAGACTAATAAACAAGATCAGTAAATTCCTACCCCCTACATATTTCCCTTTCTTATTATTCGTTCTCATTTCTCTGGTAGGTTATCTAAAGTAAATCACAACACCGCTTACTCATTTCTCTTTCCTCAGTCTCCTGGTGTATCTCAGGGTAATATTCTTGGTCATATCCTTTATATAGTTTTTACAGCTGACATCCCAACCCGTCCTGACACTATCCTCACCACGTACGCAGACCACACATATCTTTGATCAGAGAATAATGACCCTTCCATTGTGTCCCAAATCTTTCAATCCCAAATCACTAACCTTTTAGAATAGTGTCAAATCTAGAGGAATAAAATTATTTTCAATAAATCCCACAAATTACCATTTACCCTTCGTCACGAAAAAATGCTAATGATTTCCTGCCGCACAGGAACCTTTTATAGCACCCCAATTATTCCTGTCGAAGAGGTCCGTTACCTAGGACCACATATAGACAAACCACTGGCTTAGAATTCTTAAACAAGATTGAAAAGACAAGCAACTACTATTACTATACATAATTACTGATTCATTTGACTATAATAAGGCCTCTCAGGACTTACGTAGTTGATCTATTGGAATCCACTAAACCTTCAAATTCCTCTTATCTTTGTCACAAATCAAGCCATCCACGCATCCTCAATGTTCCATACGTTGTCAATTTGACCAGAGCCAGATAAATGTGATAAACTCAACCAACCAAACCCACTTGTTATTAATGTGGCTCCTCCTTCATTACCTGATAATCTTCCTAAGCGTCTGAAACGAAGATGGCCTCGAGATCTCCTCAATAAATTTTATTGGAGCTCTATCAATGGGTTGATTTTCCACATGTTTGTTTCATGTCATTATATCATTATACAGCAAATTGACTTGAATATGTTTTAATACAGTTGTAAAAATTAATAAATAATTTTTTAAAACATTCAAAGAAGACAGAATACTATGGCATATGAGTAAGTTTAATATGTCCATCTTGAAAATAAAATTATAAATATGTCCTAAATTTGAATTTTTATAATTCTAATCTACATTTTTCTCGTCTTCCCTTACGTGAATTTTAAGTGTCGCTGGAAGTTTGGTAGAATAAAATTACTTAGTTACCAAATTTTATTTTCAAATGCCATTTAAAGAAAAGAGTAAAGATTTTTACAGACCTCAAAGAAGAATTAAGAATGATCTTCGAGGAAGGGCAAGGGGAGAGAGGTGAATGAAGGAGTCGATGATATACTAAAAAATGAAGGGCATGATTAAGACGATAATGTAGAAGAAATAAAACATGAACTGCAAAGATATATACATGACATCATAAAGAGGATCATGACCAACGGTAAAAGACGTTACTGCATAAGAAATTCAAAACGGAATTTGCACAACTTTCATAATTTTATTTCATGAAGAAATATTCAGTCGTTTTATTTATTTTTTTTATTTCGTTAATTACAAAACATTGATTATATTTAATTTATTGACTTTTTATATGATATATGTATCTTATCTTTTTTTTCACGGAACGGCCTTTCAAGACAACGCGAATATCATTACTTTTCATTATTTTCTGATTCTTATTTCGGTTTCCAGGTCATTTATCTCCCTGTAGACTTATTTATTGATATTTACAACTGTATAAAAAATACAACAAGTAAATTTGATCATAATGACATAATGATATGATAAAGGATGTAGAGAAACTACCCAGTAGTAGAACTCTAAAAACAGTTTACAATATAAGGTCACGAGGCCATCTTCTTTTCAGGCGCCTCGGAGGATTGCCAG
>NW_027112919.1:811020-818791 GCF_000696795.3 Halyomorpha halys | reverse complement strand
TCTAAAAACAGTTTACAATATAAGGTCACGAGGCCATCTTCTTTTCAGGCGCCTCGGAGGATTGCCAGGAATGGAAGAGGAAGCAAGGTTAAAAACTAGTGGGTTCTGTGTGGTTAGGGAGTTTATTATGGAACATTTAGGTCTTTATGGATGGTTTTATCAGTAACAAAATAAGGAGCATTGAGGATTTTACGAAGGATTTTGGATTGTAAAGATTGGATCCGAGAGGAATTCGAAGGTTTACTGGAGCCCCAAAGCTCAATTCCGTATGTCCAGATGGGCCTTATTATTGTCATGTAGATAAGTCTTTTGTAATGAGTTAGAAGTTTAGATCGTTTGTCTAGTAAGTGCTGTAATAGTCGAAATCGACGTGCAGTTTCCTTTCTTTTCAGTCTCGTGTGTGGATTCCAGGTTAATCGTTTGTCAAGGTGTATTCCAAGATAACGAATCTGTTCTACAGAGGTAAGAGCCACATTATTAAAGTATAGTGTAGGGCAGTCGGCAGGTTTACGACGAAGAGTAAATGTGATTTGATGGGATTTATTTTATCCTCCAATTTCGACACCATTCTTCGAGGATTGTGATATGGGACTGGAGAGTTTGGGATGCAATCAAAGGGTTTTACTAACTGTGAGCACACAGGTATCATCAGCATACGTGGTAAGGAGTTGTTGGGATGTCAGCTGTATAAACGGTGTAGAGGATAGGACCGAGAATACTACCTTGAGGAACACCATCGGATTGAAAATAGAGGGATGAATAGGAACCATTGTGGTTAATTTGGAATAATCTATTAGTAAGAAAGGAACGGATGATGAAAAAATATGTAGGAGGTAAGAATTTACGGAGTTTGTAAAGCAGTCCCGGGAATATACATGGTAAACCAACAATAATAAACTAGAAACGAAGAACTTATTATTCAATTCATTCTTGTAAATAGGTAAGCAATTTACAAATTTATGTTGCAATTATATTTACACATAATGTGACAAGAAAGTCATTATCAAATTCGATAGTAGCCTAGAAAAAAAAACGGAAAAACATTGGTACGAAATCAGAAGTTGTGCTAAAATGATAAAAAAATACTAATATTAAAATTGCAAACTTATTATAGATCAATATTTTAATTTTCCAAATCATGTTAAATTTAACCAAGCAATGGTAGATTAAATTGTCAGTAACAAGTTTGCACTTATGAACATTCAAAAGAATACTAGCTATGCTTAAGAGCAAGTAAGGTTCGTCCAAGGAGAACAGTTGTATCAATTACAAGATAATTTTCACTTAAGCTGAGGATGGGTCAGCATGTAGGTTAGGTCTTGAATCGATACCCGCCACGCTCACCTCTGAGCTCCGTAATATGGAAAGGAGAGAGTGTGAATTTTGTGACATTCCTATCAAATAGTCAGTATTATTTTTTTTCTTATTACTATCCCCCAAATGAAATAAAAAATTAATACTAAAATCAATTCAACTTTTAAAAGTCTATCCGAAAAAAATTCATATGAACAATGCATACCATGATATAACTACAAGAAAAATCAAAAGGTATATTTTGACTTCGAACTAATAAGTGTGAAACTACCAAAGCTCTGGTACTATATCTTAAAAGTCACTGCTGAGCTGGAATAAACGAAGACCTAACTTATATAAGTATCAGTATAACAGATACAATATACAAAAATAAGGCTTACATATTATATATTGTATATGGATATATATACAATATATAATATATGATATAACCAGATGGATAAGCAGAATCAAAAAAGAAGCGAAAGTGCTGCAAATAGAAAAATAGGAAACAGTAGCCCAATATAGGCGGGCTTGAGAAGGATGGTTTGGGCGGCCAACCGAAAAAAAAGGACTTATACAGGTGTAGTTAACTTTAGACACAGCACAAACTTTCTTAACAATATGTTTGTCATTTATATTGTTAATTTTATAAAAATATGCTAGTAACAGTTATTTTTTAACGATATATGTACTACGTTTAAAGTAATAAATAACACAATAATAAATTGTTTATATGCCTGACCTGATTGTAAGGACAGTTAAATAATATTTTATTGAGTGAAATTAGTATTTAGATTAATTGTAATAAAAATAAATTATATTTAAATGGAATAGTGACATAAATTGGTAATTAAACGTAAGATAATGCATGTTATTAATAAATTAATATGATTCCCTATTGTTTAATAGTATCGTATGACTAATTTTATTAGACCTATAACAAGTTTTTAATAGTTAGTTGTGATACTGTGAATTTATAGTTACGGTGCGCTAATTTATTACTAGTATTAATATTACGACATGTAAAGTCTATAATAAAAATGTTTCTCGAACCCTCCAAGCCACTTGAAAATCCATCTTCCTACCGTCCTATTTCACTACTGCCCATTAAATCCTAGAAAAACTCTTATTAAAACGCCTCTATCCAATCCTCTATAACATCCATTGAAGAATGGTGTCAGAACTGGAGAATCAAAATAAATTCTGACAAATTCCACCAGAACACCTTTACTCTCCGTCGTAAGCCTCTACCCTCCTGTCCTACCGTATCCTTAAGTACACCACTAATGCCTTCGAACAGATTCGGTACTTAGGACTCCATCTTGACAAGAGACTTACTTGAAATCCACATACAAGACTGAAACGGCAAGAAACTGCTCATAGATTTCGATTGCTAGTACATCTCCAAATAAGTCTCTTGTCAAGATGGATAGATGGATTCCTAAGTATCGAATCTGTTCAACAGGCGTTAGTGAAGTGTTTAAGATTTGATGGGCAGTAGGGAAATAGAACGGTAGGAAAATGGATATTCAAGTGGCTTGGAAGGTTTGAGAAACATTTTATTATAGACATACAAGAAACCTAAGAAGATAACAGATAATATAGGTACTTAAGTGGCATTGAAGAAAATACTTATCGTAATATTGAAACTGTATACTATAAAATAAGGGTAAACTAGTAATATTAAAATAATTAATGAAAAAAAGAAAATAATATAGACATAGAAAACAACTGAATATATAATGTACAATATTGGAAATTATTTAAAATTGAAATAATATAAAGAAAAGTGTATATGTGATTGAATAAATATGTAAGTAAAATAACGAAATTAAAGAGGTAGATATAAAGCCATAGAAGCTAAGGTTAGTAAGTTATATAAATAATAGTATAAACATAGCTATATTATTATTATTTGTTATTTTCCTATGTTTTTCTGTAATTACATTTAACTATTATGGTTGATATCTAGTTTTGTTCTTATCCCTGACGAAGGCCTGGAACTATGGCCGAAACATAAGCACTAATAAGTATTACTTACTTATTTGTGCCCTTCACTTATTTTTGTTTGTTAAAACCAACAATAAATTTCATGAATTTGCATAAGACTTATTTTCTGTTTTAGCTAACCTAAATACACAGCTTTCATTATTATTTTGGTCTAGGATATTTGTTATTTATTTTTTATTTTTTTTAAGGGAATAATCTCTAATACTTTTGGCTTCTTGTTTCTATATTTGTTGTTATAAGGACCGACCTTTCAGGCAAATAGTCGCTTATCTAGGCAGTTATTTAACTATTGATTGGCATATAACATAAATGATTTGATTTCTTATATCTTCATTTTAAGGGATTTATTCCAATTATAATACAATATATTACCAATATTCCTATTTCCTTATAGACTGTAAAAATCATTAAATCAAATTTCAATAGAATTATTTATCTAGAGATGTGTAATTTATTTCATGTCCTAATCGTGAACAAGAGCTAAAGACACCCGCTTTGGTCCCAGTGGTTATCGATTGGAGGCTCCAGGGAATTCACTGCCCTGCCTTCACCTAGACCAATTTGTCCGGTCGTTAGGGCATGCTCCTCGTTGTGGACCTTTCGGAGTGGAAGTAGCTGCTACCCTTAGGACATTTTAATGACCACGATCTGTCGGAGCTGAATTAAGGCCCTTAGGATCGGCAGGGCAGCAACAGGTTGCAGAAGGAAGCCAGGGGCGGAACTTGGCAGGTAAATGGACAATTATCCTACTTCCTGTATTCAATACCTGAAGAAAATCTTCCAAATAGTCCAAGAAAGCTCAAAGCTCTCAAATTTCAAAGTGAAGTTGATGGTAGGAATAACATTAAAATTTACAATGTACTGTTTAGCTCCTTTTTTTTTTTTTTAATTCCTTAAGGTAATTTTATTTGATATTTTTAAGTTATATTCAGCTGTATTTAATTTAAGAATGCAACAATTACTTAGTTTTATAATACAATTAATGGATTGATCTGTAACTATAGTTCGTCAATGTGTTCGTCTATATGTACAAGAGGATTTCGAATTCACAATATTGAGCAAAATAAAAGAAAGGGTAACAAAAACATCCATTCAGAAAAAATAATAATAAGATTAATCGCATAAATAGAGTTTCTTTTTTATGGAAATACTTTTTTAAAAAATTATTTATTTAATTATACAACTGTACAAAATAATACAATAGGTAAACATGTAGTATGTTTCATATACACTTGAAAATCTTAGGAAGGAACCACCCATTGGTGGTACTTCAAACATTAATTGAAATTAGAAGGTCCCGTGGCCATCTTCTTTTCAGACGCCTCGGAGGATTATCAGGGATTGTTAAGGATGAAAGATTAAGAATTAATGGGTTAGGATGGTTAAGGAGTTTGGAATGAAAAGACGCATATCTGTTTTGGGCCAAATCTGCAACGAATGGGATGTTAAGGTCTTTGTGAATGAGTTTATTTATGACGTAATAAGGAGCATAAAGGATTTTACTTAGGATTTTGATTGTAACGGTTGAATGCGGGAAGAATTTGATGGTTGGTGGATCCCCAGAGCTCAATTCCATATGTCCAAATCGGTCTGATTATCGTAGTGTATACTGATTTTTTGTAGTGAATGGGAAGTTTAGAGCGTTTGTCAAGTAAGTGTTGTAGCAATCGGAATCTAGGAGCAGTTTCTTGGCGTTTCAGTCTTGTGTGTGGATTCCAAGTAAGTCTCTTGTCAAGATGGAGTCCTAAGTATCGAATCTGTTCAACAGGCTTTAGTGGAGTATTTAGAAAGGATACTGTAGGACAATAGAAATACTAAATTTCATTTTTTTTTTTTTTTAAGAGGCATTTTCACTTGTACTATCAACTATCACGCTGGAACAAGTGTGTCAACTATCCCATGAATCTCAAACATTATCAGCTCCGGGCGGGCCCCTAAATCAAAAACGAACATTTCTTCAAAATTATATTCATCCCATACTTCAAAAATAAAACTACCTCAGAGTACTTCCTATGGTCTTAATTTCAAATATTCTGCCCCAATCTAAGATTAGTAAGTAAAATAAATAATAGTAATTAGATGTGGTGAACATAGCTATATTATTATTATCTGTTATTTTCCTATGTTTTTCTGTAATTCAATTTAATCATTATAGTTTTTTTTTTTTCTCAACACAGATGAAAGCCTGAAATTTTGGCTGAAACATGGGGACATGATATTTACTCCTCACTCAAAAATCAAGACGTATATAGCGTCAGGGGTAGACAACGTTCAAGTCTAAATTTTGAATACTTCAATCCCATATCACAGCTTTCGAAGAATGGTGTCGTAACTGGAGGATTAAAATAAATTCCAACAAATCCCATTAAATTACTTTTACCCTACGTCGTAAACCTACTGACTACCCTACAGTATACTTCAATAATGTTGCCCTTACCCCTGTTGAACAGATCCGCTACCTTGGACTACATCTGGACAAACGACTAACCTGGAAAACTCTCGTATCCAATCCTTACAATCCAAAATCCTTCGTAAAATCCTAAATGCTCCCTACTTTGTCACAAATAAAATCATCCAAAAAGACCTTAATGTTCCATTTGTAACCGATCTAGCCCGAATCAGATATCAATCCTTCCATTAAAACTCCCTAACCACTCAAACCCATTAGTTTCTAATCTTGCTTTCTCTTTTATTCCGGACAATCCTCCGAGGTGTCTGAAAAGAAGATGGGCTCGAGATCGTATATTGTAAAAATCATTTAGAGTCCTACCATTGGGTAGTTTCTCTACATGCTTATACCATACCATTATGGTTTCCTCAAATTTAGTTGATATATTTATGTACAGTTGTAAATATCAATAAATAAATTAATATACTAAATAATAAAATATACCCAATATGTATCATATGTATTTGTATTAATTTATACTTATTACTTATTCTCAAATATTTCCGCTATATATGTGTAAAGTGAAATGGTTTTGAACAAGTCTCATTAAAACCGTTAGAGACCTTTTGGCATAACAACTTGGAGAAAAACACATTTTTCGGCTATTAGGTACAGGATGCTATTGGTATTAATCCATCGGGGGCCAGACATTTTGGGAAACAAAATAAAAAAAAACTAATGAAATCGGCCCATTCGTTATTATTTACCTAGGAGTTAAAATAAAATAAAGTAAAAAATCTGTGTGAGATTATTTTCATTTTGATGATGGAAACATAGAAACAAATGGAAAAAATGATTTCGTTTTCATGAATTTAAATTTCATGTTGTCATGAAATCATCATTCTTCCATATAATTATACAATTCTCTACCAATTGTATAAGTAAACCTAATATCTGCTTTACAGTTTTTAGTGTAATTATATTTTTGTACTTAATTTTTTTCAAATCACTACTCTTAAAAACAACACATTGCATAAATCATTTGTGTTTGACTTTTATCAATCTTTTTTGAAGTCGCGCTTGAACATAATGGAAAAATGAAATAATTGATCTAACAATCGTATGTAATGTGTACTTGATGCTTATTACGAGCCAAGAGGATAGAATGAAAACCGATGATAAGATAAAATGATACTGGAGGATATGACAAAGGTAGAGAGGAGTACTAAGCAGCTAATCCAGGGAGGGAAGGTAGGAAACGCTGAAGGGAGCACTGGAGCACTTTACTAATAGCAGATGTTGGAGTTGGCGGAGCGCTGCTAATGGATAGCTAAGGCTCCTGGCTCTGAACCATCCAACATCCCAATCCTCCAACTAGGAAGCAATAACTAACACGAGAAAAGAAAATGTATACACGATCGCACGCAAACATTTGTGGGTGGGTGTGTTGTGTGTATATTTATTTTATTAAATTGATGATATATATTTCTGAAGACCAGTCAGTAACAAAACATCTATGTTGCGGTGACGTTTCGCGTCTTTATTTTTCACAGTCATGACTTACATTAAAACAAACAGTATTTTTGATGAAAGAATCTCCTTCGCTACTTAAACACTGAAATGCACGCAATACAAATTAAAATAAAAAAAATCAATATTATTTAAATTCGCGAATTACAGATGGAGTCAATAGAGGATTACATAAAAAAAAACGGTTCAAGAAGTTCCACTCCCAGTTGCTGACAGTTAAAGGAGCAGTGACCTACAACCTGAGAAACCCAACCTCAACCCGATGACTGAAGCCCAGACTGCTGCAGGGCATTGTGTTATAAATTTTAATAAATATAAAATTAATTCATAGTCACACTACTTCTATTTTACTAGTAATTATTACTCACTTTATTCTCTTTTCTTCTCTCGTCTCTTTTTCAAATTAACTGGTTTCTTTTTACTGCTCGAGGGCAATTGTTTGTTTTTTTTAAGTGTAACAATACCATTATTTTTTCTTATTACATTTACTTTCCTCTTTTATTAAGAATCATTATTCGTATCTATTTATTTTCTTTTTTTAATAAG
>NW_027112919.1:807754-810865 GCF_000696795.3 Halyomorpha halys | reverse complement strand
TATATGTAAGGCCCATCGGCCCGATCTGGTATAAAATAAAATAAAAAAATTATTTAATTTGTTTTATCAGTAAGTGGCTCTCTGGATTTCCAGGAATACCTGGCGGTCCAGGGCATCGTATAACAGGTTGTCTTTATGAACTTGTCAATCAGATTCCCCCAATTTTCCACCCCTCAAAAAAAATCTGTCTCAAAGAATAACATAAAACAAAAAAATTTACTCTAACACTTAAAAATATTTATTAATCCAGAGATTATCCCTAAGACGGGCATAGATATGTAACGTTATTTGACAAAGATCTTTCATGAAGAAAATTGGACAAAAAATATGACATAATAGCTGAACTTTGATACTACAAAATATTTTATCAATTCTATAATCTTCGTTATATATTTTACAAAATTATTTTCTGTGTTGGTTAGTTGTTAACCCTCTATTGGATAGATGAAGTATTCTAACTTAATAAGCATTGATGGGATCCGTATTTTCTGCTAAATTGTAGAGCATTTTTTTTTTTAAATTTATTTATTGATATTTACAACTGTACATAAATACATCAACTAAATTTGAGTAAATCATTATGGTATGGTACAAGCATGTAGATAAACTACCCAATGGTAGCACTCTAAAAAGATTTTTACAATATAAGGTCTCGAGGCCATCTTCTTTTCAGACGCCTCGGGGGATTGTCCGGAATAAAAGAGAAAGCAAGATTAGAAACTAATGGGTTTGAGTGGTTAGGAGTTTGTAATGGAAGGATTGATATCTGGTTCGGGCTAGATCGGTTACAAATGGAACATTAAGGTCTTTGCGGATGAATATATTTGTGACAAAGTAGGGAGCATTTATGATTTTACGAAGGATTTTGGATTGTAAGGATTGGATACGAGAGGAATTCGAAGGTTTAGTGGAGCCCCAAAGCTCAACGCCGTATGTCCAGATAGGCCTTATAATTGTCATGTAAATCAGTCTTTTGTAATGAATCGGAAGTTTGAACCGTTTGTCTAGTAAGTGAGGATTTCAGGTTAGTCGTTTGTCCAGATGTAGTCCAAGATAGCGGATCTGTTCAACAGGGGTAAGGGCAACATCATTGAAGTATACTGTAGGGCAGTCAGTAGGTTTACGACGTAAGGTAAAGGTAATTTGATGGGATTTGTTGGACTTTATTTTAATCCTTCAATTACGACACCATTCTTCGAGGGCTTTGATATGATTGATGGATGGATTGAAGAAAATCATTTTTAAAATACAATTTTGATTCTTATATTTATTTATTCTTGAGTCTCTGATATATATAACATTAACTATATTGCGTTCATTTACTATTAAAACAATTCTATGGTAAAAGTTTACTATTATTAAAAAGATACATTCAAACAGATTATTTAGACTAATAACTCATTTAAATTTATAATTAATCTGGAGATCAGTCTCAATGCATTTTACTAATAAAAAAATACAAAAATGAAATCCGTAGCATAACTACTTTATGAAATTCGAAGATGTCGGTTTCCTATGACGTGGGTGTCACGTTTATCTGTTCCCCTCGCTATATCATAAAAATTTCCGGTTTAGCATTTTATATAATAGCATAGTTATTATATAAAAAGCAAAATAAACTATACTATTACAATAGCATAGTTCATTTTTTTTCGTTTATCTATTTTACTTTTATTCTTTATTATATTTTTCTTGGTTAAAAGGTGCCCAGTTTAATTTTTTCGTTACTTCAGTTTATAACTTGTGAATATGACGTAAACTAATAAAACGAGATTATCCATAAAAATACGTGATTTTGATTCATATTTACTCTGTTTATATATTTCAGGAATCCCGATTAAAACGATTGCATAATGATATTTATTTTAATCCATTTCACTGATAGGTCCTTGGTATAGGTGAAAGCGAGATTGTACCAAAATATTTTTTTATAATCCAAACTGAGCAATTAATTAATTGAGTTTTTAAATTACTTTCTCTTGATTGATACAAAAAATTTAATTTAGATGAAAATTAAAAAAACATTCCTAAACGTGATTATGAAGAATTCCAGAGAATCAAGTATAATAAAGTCTTTATTATACTTGATTCTCTGGAATTCTTCAGTTCGTTCAGTCAAACGGAAATGTAAATCCTAAAACATTTGGAAGAATTTTTGCGAATTCTGTGATGTAATATGTTGGATTGTAATAAAAAAGGGAAACATCTTAAGCCTTATGCTATAGGTTTGGGTTTTGATAAAGTTCAATGAAGGAAAGAATGTTTAAACAAATCGGTATCACACCTTGAAATTATTTATGAGACATTGTATCCAGTAACAAAAAGAAGAAGAGTGAAGTAAAAATATGTACAAAAAGTTAAATTAACACGCAAAAAAAAAAGAAGGTAGGTTAAATAGTTCAAATAAAAAAAAACTACGTTATATTCTGATTCAGTGTCCCCAAAATAGGCTTATTAAACAATCTACAGCACAAATAAAAAAAATGTATAATTAATTTTGTTACATATATTTTTTCACTTACTGAGATGTTAACAATAGGAAATTATAAATACACAAAAAATTTTATATTGCAAAGATAATAAAGATGTGAGTTAACGAACGCTATATTATTTAACAGCTATTATTATAAATAGACTATCATTATAAACTATATAGTATAAACTATAGACATCTGGTACATTTCGACATACACTGACCATAGAGGAAGTGACCTTTCTTTGGTATTCTATACCAATGTAAAAGAAAAAGCAAGGGTTGACACAGGCAGCAGGTACAAGCTGCCATCTCACAATGGAGTTGCATCAGTTTAACTATTTTATGGTTAACACATGTAAGTCAGTTCTCACGAGTCCTTGGGTCATTCCAATTTCTTGGAAAGGGGCCACCCTGTTCAATTCAGGCCTTCCCCTTTCCCCCCCTCCAGATACTTTACTTTTAAATCTCATAGGCTCTCTACCTCCCCCACCCAGTCTCCTAAAATTATCCGATTGGTCAAAACCCCTTCTCCTATTTCCTTATTCTTCCTATCCCCTCTTCTGCAGAGTACATATATATTTTCTAGACTAGATAGCTAAGTAAGATATAAGTTAGAAGATAGAGACTGAGTAACA
>NW_027112919.1:782798-807704 GCF_000696795.3 Halyomorpha halys | reverse complement strand
CCAAATTTGCCAAAAATATGTAGGTACATAATGGAAGAAAACGGTTTCTGCACTTGAAAAATTTATAAATTATTGAATACCATCAAATCACAACTTTAATTGTAATATTATAATAAACTACCTAAACACCCAAACCCACTAGTTTCTAAGCTTGCTTCCTCTTCCATTCCTGGCAATCCTCCGAGGCACCTGAAAAGAAGATGGCTTCGTGATCTTATATTGTAAACTGTTTTTAGAGTTCTACTACAGGGTAGTTTCTCTACATCCTGTATCATATCATTATGTCATTATGATCAAATTTACTAGTTCTATTTTTTATACAGTTGTAAATAGCAATAAATAAATAAAAAAATTGTAATATCGTTTAATTTAGTTTGATCCAGTTCCATTGCCGGTGATGCTGTGGGAGTTTCATCAGCTAATGACAGAACCGACGGACCTCCCATCGTTCTTCGTTCCCTAAAAGCGACTGTAATAAATGAGCCCTCAAAGAGAATGCTAATAGGAATTTGAATCAAAGGCTACTCTTTTTTATTTATTTATTTTTGTATTTTGTTTAGCTCTTTAAATCAAAAAATGTTAATATGGATTTAATTTTATCATATTCGGTTGAAATTTTTATAAATGGATATTGCAGGCACTAAGTTTCTTTTTTGGTTCTAAATTACCGTTTTATCGTATGTATATAGAGTATAAAGCATTTTTTTTTAATCATAAAAATAACTTTTATGGTTTAATTAACATAAAATTCCAAGCTGAAAAGCTTATATTATTAAATTATAAAAAAATAACATAATGGAGACGAAAAAACTGAAAAGCTTCAAATATATGCTAAATTTCCACTCACTGTTTGGTATCATTAAATGTATCTGCTGCACGATAAAAATTAATATATATTTTTTAAAGGAGTATAAATTTTCTGAAAATTAATCCGTCATAGAGTTCTTTATGACAAATAGTTCTCGAGTAACAGTTTTTCAAAAACTTTTTTCCAAATTAATGTTTTATGTTTGTTTGGTTGTTTAGTGGCGCCAAGCTTCAATGGTCATCAACGCCATTTATATTTAATTTAATTTTGCTAATATTCGTTAAAGTTTATTTATTTTGATTATTTTATTTTATTTATTTTTTTCCTTCCAATCAAGTTAATTTAATTGTCAGTAAATTTTGTGATTTCAAAAACTGAAACACCAATTCTATTGCCTTATCATCGTCTCCAAGGGTTTTTGAGATATCTTGGTTTATTCCCAAGCTATTGAGGTGTGGTGTAAAATATGGGCATCGTTGGAAAACATGGCTTATTGTTAAGTTGTTATTGCAATACTGGCAGTTCGGAGGCGTTTCTTTTGAAATAAGCTAGGAGTGGGTGAGCCTCGTGTGACCTATTCTCAGCCTAGTCAGTTCAACTTCCTCTCTACGGCATTTGCGACTGGAGGTACCCCAGGGCTTGACATCCTTTTTAATAATTTTGAATTTACTCATTGGGCTTTCGTTCCACAAAGATTGCCATTTATCTTTGACTTACTTTACAAGAGACCTGCAAATCTCTGACGGAGTTAAAATTGCTTTAACCCGTCCCGGAAGCGCGAGTACTTCTATGTTTTATGTTTTTACTATAGCAAATATGGAAATTCGAATAAACTCTTATTTTCATTAGAAACTGCGTTATGAATCATTTACCTATCCTCAATTTGAGTAATAATGGACATCTATATGTACAGAGAAATTTGTAAATAACTAAAATGTTGTTTTTTTTGGTATTTCAATGAAAAATTTTTAATCTTATATAAAGCACTATTAAAAAGCTTATAACGACATTACTCATAGTAGTACCAGTTCCGATTACGCTTGTTGAAATAAATTCACAATTCACTAAATACCGATTTCTCGTTATTCAGAAAAGGTAAAAAACCAAAATTTTAAAGACTGCTATAATGGGTTCTCAATCTTCAGACCCTCCATAGATCGATTGTGCAACATTGGCTTCATAATGGTCATAGTAATTATAAAAGCTTTATTTCCATCCTCTACATAAATAGAAGACAAAAAACTTCACTTTCAGTATGTTAAAAAGACAATAACAATTAAATTTAAATCTAGATTCTTGGAGTTGAACTAAAACCTAACATCGTCTCAACTAGTTTTTTTTAACAACGAACCTCCATTCCGTTTTCCATATAGAAATCGAAATATAAAAAAAAAAAAAAAAAAAAAATATGATAGCATCGTAGTAAAGGAATTAAGTACGTTGACAGATCCATCAGTACCACTCTTCGCTAAGCGGCAAACATTTTTCAACACACGAAAAAAACCTATATTGTAATAACAGTTTTTCAGGAGAAATTAAAAAAGGGGTTGGACAGGACAGCGCTCCTGAATGATTATTCTTCAACCTTCCGTTCTCCGAAGTTGTTTGTTGTAGTAACGAGTATGTTTGTTGAATTTTTGTTGAATTGGCTTTGTTGAATTTTTAATTAAAAATCATACGCTGTCCATCCATTAGCCTATTTTAATACTGTAACTTCTTAGTTACTAGAAAAAAAGTATTTTTTAAAAATTAAAAATGATAAAAAAAACCTTTTTTAATTTAGGTATTCCCCGGAGTAATAGTTAGGGATATTACAAATAAATTGTTATATGGTGGTATTGCTGGTTTGAATAAAGAAGTGGACTGCAATTATTGAATAATTATTGAATGTGATATAAATCAAACTTGGTGATTTAGGGAGAAAGCCACTATTCTTGAAAATGATTTAAATGGCGAATAAATACATGTGGATAATCCAAAGAGTTGCACCATAGGGTTAGCTTAATTAATTGTGCTTATGGGTTACATTATATAATGGATGTTATAGGTTACTTGATGGGTGATCTTTGCTTGAAGACATGTTCTTCGATGATATTCTCTTCTCGTGTTTTCCTCCCTCTTTCATCTCGACTCCGTCCCTTCGCCTGAGTGGGGTATAGTTTATTCACTCATTGCGAATTGCGGATCTCAGCCATAAAATGATGCGGCTCTTGAGACCCAGTTCACTTTTATTCTGCAAAACTTGGTGACACAATATGGTGAATTTCTGTGAAGAGGGGAGCACCTTTCACAAACATAACTATGGACGAAACATAATATATACCATATTAGTTCTTCTACAGAGAGTACAAGAAAGTCTTTCGGTATAATTAAAACATCTGCTAAAGTATTAATATAGGGTGTTTTTTTAAGCCCGATAGAACTTGAAATTGTAAAAAATAACACAAAAAATTAAATTGTAATCAAAATTTTTTTTTTATTCGAAAGATCAATACGTGACATTAACATTTGAAAATGATTTCGGGCATATGGGCACCGCGGCTGTTCTTGACGAAGCGCATTCTGGACGTCCAATTTTGGGCCACTTTTTCGAGCACTGATGGCCGTATGTCACGAATAACACGAACAATGCTGGCCTCCAAGGCGTCAATTGTTGCTGGTTTATCAGTATAAACCAGTGACTTCACGTAGCCCCACAGGAAATAATCGAGAGGTGTCAAATCGCACGACCATATGCGGCAATTTTGCTTATTAACAAACCCGTTAAGCCAAAAATGCGCCTCATCGCTGAACACAATTTTACAGAATGCGCTTCGTCAAGAACAGCCGCGGTGCCCATATGCCCGAAATCATTTTCAAATGTTAATGTCACGTATTGATCTTTCGAATAAAAAAAAAATTTTGATTACAATTTAATTTTTTGTGTTATTTTTTACAATTTCAAGTTCTATCGGCCTTAAAAAAAAACCCTATACAACGGTATTTTGCGGCTCCCTCTTCTGAATCCCGCTTAGTAGGTATATAAATATATATATTAAGCTTTTCAGTTTTATCGTCACCATATTGTTATTTATTTTTAATCCAATAATATAAGCTTTTCAGCTTGAAATTTTCTTCTATATATATTCTTAAATTAACTTTAAATTTTCATTACTCTGGCCGAATTCACATGCTTTGATGTCGTTGGAAATATATATTTTCTCTGTTTCTAGTGACTACGACTCTAAACATTCGTAAATACATTGTTTTATACATCAACTTCAAATTGACCAAGTAGACTCAAATTTTTACTTTTTTGCATTGTTTTTCCTTTGATACTATAAAAAAAGATAAGATAACCGGTCAAGTTCCCTAGGTGCTGTGAAATATTTTCTTTATTTTAACCCACAAAATTCGTTCTATATGTCATGAATTTGTTAATTGTACGTGATAGAAGTGTAGCGAGAGGAACAAGTAGTTCGACTACAATCCACTAAAGCACAGCACCTCGAGCCTCACCGAAGCTCTCAACTTTATATATTAGTGTATTTTATAAAAACATATTGTTATTATTACACATTTTTGTACACATTACTTAGCAATGTGGATAAAATAATAAATAAACGATGCCAATATAACGCACGAAAATGCCTCAAGCAAATAAGATAAGACCGCTTCTCGGTCACAGCCATATTCACTAGGCCTATAAATAAGGGTCTTTAAGAACTCCTACTTGATCAGAGAATATCATTGATCATTGGCCTTTACTTGAGATAGTTTCGGTTTGTAGCCGATTCTGATTTCTAAATGGTTGTTACTTTTTATTCACCCTTGACATGATCTCTCTCCTCTACGTGTTATACCTTCGTAAGCTCCGGTGGCTAACTTCCCTCCGTGCTTACATACCTCCTTCGCCTCTGTCGGAATAGTACCCGGCAGGAGAAGGGCACCTTCCTGCATGACTCTGGACTCTGTATGACGCATTCCTCCCTCGTGTTTATCGGAATAGTACTTGATAGGACGAGGTAACCATCCTCCGAGATATATCCCGTATCATCCGTTAGTCCGGAATCCTCACACAAGACTGAAAAGACAGGAAACTGCACGTCGATTTCGACTATTACAGCATTTACTAGACAAACGGTCTAAACTTCCAACTTATTACAAAAGACTGATCTACATAACTGTAATAAGGCCAATCTAGATATATGGAGTTGAGCCTTGGGACTCCACTAAACGTTCAAATTCCCCTCTTATCCAATCCTTACAATCCAAAATCCTTCGTAATATCCTCAACGCTCCTTACTTTATTACAAATAAAATCATAAATATAAATCTTAATGTCCCCTATCTAACCAATCTAGCCCGAATCAGATATCACTCCTTCCATTATAAACTACCTAACCATCCTGACCCACTAGTTTCTAATCATGCATCCTCTTCCATTCCTGACAATCCGCCGAGGCCCCTGAAAGAAGATGACCACAAGACCTGCTAATGAAAAATGCCATTGGAGTGCTACCAATGGGTAGTTTCTCTACACGCCTGTAACACTCCATTTTAACTAAGATCAAATTTACTGAATGTATTATGTAATATACAGTTGTAAATATCAATAAAAATAATTTTTAAAAAAATAGCTAGGACATTGGAACTTTTAACAAAGTACCAATAAAACATATAGTACCACATTTATATGTGAACTAGTAAAGCCAGATTTGTTAGTGTATTAGTCAGATTGACAAAGAATAAGGATGAAAAATCCAGTTATTTTATTGAGAAAAAATAAATAAAAAGATGCATCACATTGATAAATATATATTCGTGTTGGTGAAGAGGCGTGAACTGGCAGAAAGGACCACACCGCAATCACAACGAAAATACCGCAAGATACTAAACCAATACGGCCTGCGGAACGGCGAGCCATCAGGATAAACACAATACTCGCCGAAGGAAAATAAACTGTCCTTTTGTATATGTTTATCCTTGCAAAAAGGAGAAATATTTATTCTGGCTATAAAGAGATCAATCCATAGATCAGTTTCGACCGAATATACACCACCATTTTTAGATATGGCGGTGAGAAATTCAGAATACAGAACTGTTTAAATGAGAAGTACAATATTGTAAGGAGGTGAAACAATTAAAACGGAAAATCCAGTTAATCTGATAATAACTGTCCATAGATAGGATGATATAGTATTAGTAACTTGATTACATAAAATAAAATAATTACAGCTCATTTACACTGACATTTTACAGCTATCACAGTCACTGACATTACGTGAACCTAATGATAGTTTCCCCCTGTCGTATTCTCACTCTTGGCGTGATAATTGATTGTACTTTTCATAGTTAAATTTACAGTAGTGTTAATGTCACGTTATCTGCCACACATGCAATAATTGATAGTAAACAATCGTACCTTATTAATTATAACTGTAATTGGAGGAGAAAACATTATCCTTGTACCAATTATAATAACAAATATTCTGTAGTCTCACCATGTTTATTTTCATTCTTGTCGATAATTCTCAAGGTCCTATTGATTAACAATTTCCATTACACACCTACATAGAAGAAACTAAATGATTATTGGGTGAAAGAATATATAAGAATAATCGTTGCAATGATGTGAAAAATAAGGATAAAGATCCAAATAAAACTGTATTGGTACCATATGTCAATATAAAAATAAATCATCAAAAGAATAAGTCTAGAAGATTATTTTATATCGCAAAATATTAATTATATTGTTAATTTCAAATCAAACACAAGAAATTTGAACCATCGTTATGTTGGAATTTTTAGCAAAATTGATTTGTGATAAACATGATTATACATAAGATGTATGATTAAAAGAGTTAAATTTAGTATATTTTTTAATACTAAGATTGTTATTGATTCAGATATTTTAAGAAAGACGGAGTAGCCTGCAACATTCTAATAAAATTGTTGTAGCTCTGATATTATAAATAAGGTAGGATAATTTATGATTGAGAGTTTTCTTAAAAATAATTAATTATACAGTGAATTTTAAAACAGACACAAGAAATCTAAATCAACAGCATGCAGAGATTTAATACAAAATTCATTTATGAAAAATATGAGTAAAAATTTTGTTAATATTTAAAATTAGCTTTGATAAGAATTTTAACCAAAATAAATTTGCAATAAATCAAAGTTATGTTTGACCTGAGTGTAAGGAAGGTTACAAATATTGTTGTGATAGCTAGGTGTAATAGAGTTAAATTTATTTTAATTAAAAGTTTAATATTAATGAAATAGTGACAAAATAGATAATTAGGCTTAAACTGAGGATAGCTAATTAATAAATTAATATAATTTACTAATGTTTTATTATCTCACAGTATAATTTTTACTGAAACTAGTGACTTGGGCAGAATAGTCTGCAGGAAAATTATGGTTTCTTAGCTATGTTATTTATAATATAAATAGTAATAAGATTGCTAATTACTAAATAAATAAATAAAGAGCTAATTTGTGACAGATTGTCCTCGAGGATGGCCGAATTGGCCGAAACGTTGGACTTTTAAGAAAATAAAGAATATATTGAGACTTAAATTTGGATACACTCGTTTCTAACCTTGCTTCCTCTTCCATTCCTGGCAATCCTCCAAGGCGCCTGAAAAGAAGATGGCCTCGTAACCTTATATTGTAAACTGTTTTTAGAGTTCTACTACTGGGTAGTTTCTCTACATCCTGTATCATATCATTATGTCATTATGATCAAATTTACTGGTTGTGTTTTTTTATACAGTTGTAAATATCAACAAATAAATAAAAAATATATAAAAAAAAAATTGAATACAATTGATTTTATTTAGACAATAACTTTTAATGATTAAAATCTAATTGAAATTGTCAATCATCAGATACTTAAGACCAGAATAGAGAATGGCGGAAACTTATGATTTATCAGAAAATAAACATGTTAGGACTACACTGTAGTAAATTTTCTGTTTATTACAAGAGTACATTTTGCCAAAAAAAAAAGTTGGGGTATGACAAATTTTTCCTCGGCTCCTAGTAGAAATTTACTGTTCAGGAGACTTTGGTTGATGAAACAAATTAACCTAGACCTAAATAAGAAGTAAATCAAAATACTTTGACCCTAGGAAACGCACAAAAATAGCACCATTGCGGATATGGTTCTATTCAGCATAACTTTTCATTGGCCCTATGTCAAATGGCAGGATGTTTTTAAGACGGAAATAACTGAACTATTTCCAGGACTATTAGGCCACCGAAATTCGTAAAGACAATCTCGACATTTTTTAAATTTCTAGTTTTAAGGGGGATGAAGCTTCAAAAAAAATGTGGGATACATTTCATTATTGTTTCTCATAAATGATGACAAAAGAACTAGATAAAAATGAGTGATGAATTGCAATGACAGTTTCAATTTTTACGAAAATTGAGATAGCAGTAAATTCCAAATCTTCGAAACCTTCAGAGAATGACTATAATATATTGGATTTATCCAATGAATATTTAACAGAAAAAATAGGTTTATAAAACGTTCCATTGATTAGTAAAAAATATAATGAAGACTAGTAATTCCTGAGTTGAAATGTCTATTAATACAGAATTTGAAGTTTATAATTATTATATACCTAAGAATAGCAATTCACAAGATATCTACCGAAATAAATATCATATCAATATTAATTCCACGTTAATCAGAACAAACTGTTAGCTATTTATCTTGATAATACCGCGGGATACCACTTGCTCTTTTTCTAGTGAATACTATAATCAGGAATTTATGTAACCATAGATGAACAGTTAGTTATGTTTAGAGAAAACGGATCACTTAGAGTTTATCTGAAATCTAAACCTGCGAGGTGTAGGTTGAATGTTTGAGTGATGTGAAACAGTTACAAAGCATACTGTAGATATCTGCCTGTGCACAGTAAAGGACGCAGAAGACACAAGAGACCAACCAACAAATGACCAAGGATTTTATTTATTCATTTTTCCATTTATTCTCTCAAACAAAATAGAATCTTCATACCAGGATTAATAAAATAAGCAAGAAATGTACAAATTCTATTAGAGTCCTAATAGGACACTCCCGCAGTATTATATGTGTCAGAGCAATGGCATTACAAAGGTTTAATCAACATAAAGAGGACCCTCACCTCAGAATTTTTTCTAGTAGGACCACATAGAAAGGATAATTCATAAAACGAGATAAGTATTGCTCTGTAACCTTAAATTTATTGTTCTTTTATTCTGTTTTAGAGGGATCGGGGAAGAAAAAAATTACAAAGGTTTAGTATATCTCGAAATCTGTTGAGTATAAAGAACTACGTTAGGCCTTACGTTTTAGCATACCGGCTCTGCTTTGAAAATTATCTTGTATGCTTTTCATACAGAAAGTAAGTGAACGAAATATGGACAAGTTGGTGCACTGATTTGGACAGCTAATCATTTGGTAACGTGACCAATGACGGGAGCTTTGAATTTGAATATTTAGCTCTCCCTAACCTTAACCACTGATCACATAACCATAAGACAGTCAATCAGAAGTCATAATTTGGTCACGCGGCCAATAGCTGGAGAACTTTTTATTTTTTAGCTCGACAGAACCTTGACCAGTCACGTGACCATTAGGCCACGTCCTATTATTAATCACGTGACCGTTAGGCTGACATTTTGTACTTATTTTGTTTATTATGACTTCTGATTGATTGACTACCTTATGGTCATGTGATCAGTGGTTGTCAAGACGGATTAAAAATTTAAATTCAAATCTCCCAAATAATCACGTGACCTTTTGGCAGTCCAAATCAGTGCACCAGCTCGCCCATATTTCCTCTATTCAAGTAGTTTAAGCGATATTTTTTTAAAATCATTTCTTTATTGTTATTTACAACTGCATAACACATATACAACAACTACAGTTGCTGTAGGTAAGATAGTGACATGATACAAACATGTGGAGAATCTACCCATTGATAGAACTCTAATAACATTTCTAGAAGAGAAGATCCCGTGGCCATCTTCTTTTCAAATGCCTAGGAGGTTTATTAGGTAATGAAGGAGAACCCAGGTTAGAAACAAATGTATTTGGAAGAAGTTTTACATGGAAGGAATGGTATCTGGTTTTGGCCAAATCGGCAACATATGGGACATTGAGGTCATGATGGATGACTTGATTTGTGACAAAGTAAGGAGCGTTAAGGATTTTGGACTGTAAGGATCGGATTCTGGAGGAATTTGATGGTTTAGTGGAGCCCCAAATTAAGCGATATTGAACAATGGATTAGAAAAACCAAAATATTTATTTATTTTTCTTGATTTCTATTTTTGCCATCCGGCCATGTAAGACTGTCAGTACAGAATTTTCAGAGCTTTAAAAAAGCCATCCACCAAAAATAGATATTTTGGGTTACATTAGGATTACTATGAGTAATTTCATGAATAAATAAATCAGATATGAGAAAAATTGAGACTTCCAATTCCGATTTTTCCATATTGAATTACGGCTTCGTTATGTTTAGTTAAACTGTTGGATTATTCGTAATCCCCACCTCGATGAACTTACTGAATAATACTATAGCAATAGAAAAATACAAATTTTTAATCTTTTTCGATAAAATTGATTGACCAGAAGTCCCACTTCATAGAATCGATTTTTCACATCGTTTTGATTTTTTCAAAGCGGGTCTAAGGATTTTAAATAACTCAACATTGAAGTAGTTTGCATAGTTTGACTCGAGACAGGTAGAAGTCTATTACGTTAAAAAGTAATAACAAAGATCATAAACTACTGGTCCAAACTGTCATTAATGTCAGAAAAGAGACTCCCAAAACTATGTTTCAACAGAATAGATGCAGAGAACCCTGATGTAGAATACAACTGGCGCTCACAAATTAATATGATAGCCCACCAATATGGGTGTAGAAATGAGTTCAATAGTTCATATGAAAACGGAATATTGAGACATAAAGGCGATATTCTTCAAAAGATCTTGAACCAAAACTTCTCAACTGACATCAATAGAGCATTGAACTCAAACATTAACCCCATATACCAATCAATCTGCAGTTTTAACTTATTCAAACCTGAAATATATTTAACATATAGGTTAAATTAAAAAAATAAATAAGGTGCATTAGTCAATTAAGAGTAGGAAACCCGGAGCATATCAAACTACACCACGGAAGCAAAACAATCACTTTCAAGGCAAACAAACTCTGTTCATTCTGCAAAAATTATATCAATAATAGCTTGTACCACATCCTCCTACATTGTTTCACCTTTAAAGAAAACAGACAATATATCTTAAAGCCACCCATATCCTTATCTTGTGACTTACAAAACGTTGAAAATATATTGAACATTGATAGTAAAGCCAAATTGAACAGACTATATATTTACATTGAAACAATAAGTTTAATTTTGTAAGTGACATATACATTCAATTAATATCTTCATTTATATCACGTTTTCGTTTATTTAAAAGAATTCTCATTATTTTAAGTTAAATATAATGGAGAAATAATATTATGTTAATAGTGGTGTTTTATCCAATCTGTTTTTATTTTTTTGGTTTATTGTTTTTTAATAGTGAATTTTTGTTTATCTTTTGTTTATTGTTTTTGTAATGGAGCACTCGACTCAGGTTTTGTTTTATAATTGTATATTGTGTAATGAATTAGTTAAAAGATTTTGTCTTTCACAAATAAAATCATATCTATTTATTGAAGTAGTTTGACGGGGCTTAAGTGCAAAATTTTTAAAACATCTTCCACTAAAAGTACCTTTAATTTTGTTTACTTCAAACAATGACAGCTTTTGCATTGTTGCAAGCAAAAAAAAAAATTATGAGTCTGAATTATGAAAGAATTTTATAATTACTAAAGAGAAATAAGAACTGGAAAATTAGAGACAGTATTCGTTCACAATTGTTTCTATAGGACTTTTAACATCTTGTTTATAACTGTCGTATTCTTGCCAGGAGCAAAGTTGATAATCATTATTCGGTATTAGAAAAACCTTAAAACACGAATTTTTACAGCAACAAATTATTGTTTTAAATTCTCGATTTCCAGAGTTGTTTCCTAACTTTTTTTAAATTTTTCCACACCACATTTATTTATTAAGACAGACTAATTAAATTACAATTACAATTACTCATTTCCTAAGCTAATTAATTATAAAAATAAATTTATTATTACCTTGCAAAACTTTTACAAAATAAGTATTATCTAAATCGAAGTTTTTAAATTTAATTATTCATTGATTCCTGGAAGACAAATTTTCATTCCATGAGATCAGGAAATTTTAAAAACTCAACTTATTAAATAAGTTTAATAAATCTAATTAACCTAAAGTTTAATCTGGCTTATTAATGAACATCATATCTATAAATATTATTAATAATTATATAAGTGCACAAAATCACTATTAAACTAAGCCAAAAATAAATTGCGCCTTCATTGCCTCATATTTAAATTAAATTTTGCAATATCTAAAAATAAATTACAATTGACCACTTGAAATCTTCACATAGTAATGATGTTACAAATTTCATTCGTTTTTTTTTAGATTTGGGTAATTTAATTTAATTGGGCTGAGAGCAAATAAATCTCATTATTCAAACAATGTTTCTTGGTACAGTTCTTACTTAAATTTTTCTACAAACTTAACCAGAGAGGAGGGGGAGGGGGAGATTTCAACTGGATAGAATTTCATTTCGAAGAATGAAGTAAAAAATGAAAAAAAAAAATAAAAGGCAGAGAAGAAGCTTGGAGGAATTTTACGATCCTTCTGAACTTTTTTTTCTTTGTTTTAATCAATTCGTTCCATGGTTACTTTCTCGGTATGACGTGATAGTGTAATTCAAAATGTAAAAGAGAGAAGAAAAAGATCGGAACAAAACTAGTCGCTTTATAAAGAAGGCAAAACAAAGAATATTAATTGAACAAAAAAATATAAGAAAATTGACCGTTTTAAATATCTTCCTAAATATATTTATATATTAATAATATTAACCTTAATTGGGTAAAAATCTGGCGGTCGAGCGTGCTTAAGACGAAAACACTTGCACAACCGTTGGTCAGGTATCATTACATCCCAAATTATTCCAATCCAAATTATTGGACTACACACATTTGCGCAATATTTCAATACTGATAATAGAACTACTTTTTAATCAGTTTTCTGCTCCTTCTTTTATAGTTCCACAACTTTTTAAAATGTACTCGCTACACAATGAACTGCGCTAACTGTTTAGTTTATTTCTGGTTAGTATTTAAAAACTTTTGCACACTTTGCAAAAACTGAAATTCGTCAGTCATAAGGGTTGAGAAAATAAGTAAAGAAAAAAAAACAGTCTTCAAAATATTAAAACATACCTTTTATTGATTGAGTAAATAAAAAAGTTTATCTATTAAATAAATCAAAAGAAATCCTTGTTAAGTCCCAACACTCTTTATTACATCAATAGTTCAACGTTTCGGCCAATTCGGCCATCCTCAAGGACAATCTTAAAAATAAATTCCCACCTCACATCAAAATTTAAACAAAAATGTTTTACAGGCTATATTGCTTAGGTCATCAAATACAAGTCAAAATCACCCTATTTTTTTAAAACTTTACTTTTGGATTAAAAATACACTATCCAATATTAAATAAAAACTGTAAGCGAATGTTTTCTGTCATCCTGCTAGCAGACACAAGACCGTTTTCACATCTATATTTCTTTTCCTCATTCCCCTCCTTAAATGCATCAAATGTAGTGAAAGAGATTGATTTCATAAATTCCTCCCCCCCCCCTAATATCAAACATTTCAAATCCACAGGGCTTAGACAGAAAAATATTAGTTCGTGTGAAATAAATTCTTTATTATTTATAATTAAATATTTATTTATTGATATTTACAACTGTACATTATAATACATTTAGTAAATCTGATCTAAGTTAAATTGGAGTGTTACAGGCGTGTAGAGAAACTACCCATTCTTAGCACTCTAATGATATTTTACATTAGCTGGTCTCGTGGCCATCTTCTTTTCAGGCGCTTCGGAGGATTGTCAGGAATGGAAGAGGATGCAAAATTAGAAACTAGGGGGTTTGGGTGGTTAGAGAGTTTATAATGGAAGGAGTGATATCTGGTTCGGGCTAGATCGGTTACATAGGGAACATTAAGGTCTTTATGTATAATTTTATTTGTGACAAAGTAAGGAGCATTGAGGATTTTACGAAGGATTTTGGATTGTAAGGATTGAATACGAGAGGAATTCGAAGGTTTAGTGGAGCCCCAAAGCTCAACTCTATATGTCCAGACTGGCCTTATTACAGTCACGTAGATGTTTTTTGCTATGTGTTGAAAGCGACGTGCAGTTCCCTGTCTTTTCAGTGTAGTGTGAGGATTCCAGGTTAATCCCTTGTCCAAATGTAGTCCAAGGTAGCGGATCTGTTCGACAGGGGTAAGAGTAACATCATTAAATGAAACTGTAGGGCAGTCAGTAGGTTTACGACGAAGGGTAAAGGTGATTTGATGGGGTTTGTTGGAATTTATCTTAATCCTCCAATTACGAGACCAATCTTCGAGTGCATTGATATGGGATTGGAAATTTCGGGATACAATCAATGGGTTATTATTAACAGCGAGCACACGTGTCATCGGCATACGTGGTGAGGATTGTGTTAGGATTAGTTGGAATGTGAGCTGTATAGACGGTGTAGAAATAAATTCAATATATTATTATGTTATTCAGTATAGTAATATGAGAACGGTCAAGTCGAGCAAGGAGAACGATCCATTTTACCAAAAAGGAAAGGTTTCTGCGGAAACTGTTACCATAGTGACAACTGAACAAACTTAAATGATCGAAAACTGCTGGGTACATTAGAGTTCTAAAACAAACTAGTCCCAACGAGTATGTTTCAATATGGCAACAAGGCTAGAACAGCTGGCTGTTAAAGGACTTGGTGAAGTTAGGGCTTAAGAAGTTAGCTTAAAAGCGATACTTAGAAACAAAGTCAAGCGACACCAAGTCAACAAGTTAGTAGCAAGACAAAGGCTTAGAATTGTTCACTATAACTAGGAGCGAGCGGACTTTAGTTAATTCACTTTCATCAATAAAACATTTTGAACATATAATGAGTGCACAAGCACTATTTTTCTGGAAATTCTGAAAACGGTCTAGGTCCTCGACGTACAATAAAAAAAATAAATAAAGTTCTTTCTCAGCCTAACGACCAACCACAATCACCAGCTGATAAGGGTTTTCAAGGACTTAATCACTGAAATACATGTAAAACGGACTGTAAAATAATAATAAAAATAGATTTCAAATAAACATAAAGGAAAAATAAAAATATTATTTATTGTATTAATGTCCCTCAGGGGTGACATGAAAGTTTATTAGCCATTATGGAGAATGGACATATTCCACCCCAATTTTTGAGGAAAAGAATATTTTCCTGTATATTTCTATTAAAATGGCACATTAGAACAGATCAAAATATAATTAAAATATCAAGATGCATGATAAATAAAACAACCGGTTTTACGTCGAAACAGAACATGTGAAGTGTATTTATGACGGACTATAAACTTCTCTAACCAGTTGAGCAATATGTAGGATTAGTGGAACAAATGTAAACGAGTATGGTAAAAAGACACAGGGAAATTTGATAAGATAATAATGAAAATAAATTAAGAAAAGAAATTTACAAGAATTTATGTCATATTGAAGCGTCAAAAAGTGAAGTCTGCAGTAAAAAGCCTGTTTTATTAATTTACCGTTAGTAATTTCTAAACCATTTCCTGATCATTTATTTATATTTTATTTAAAAAAATTTTTTATTTACAGAAAGATTGGAAAACGGCCAAACACCAGTGAGTCTCGGGATGTGAGCAATAGTACAAACGATTTTCAGATGGACATTTGAACAGGCAGATTTAATAAAATAAATATTCAAGCAGAAGACGATGATAATGATAGTGATGATGATATTCAAACAACAAGAAAACGAAGAAATTATATATTTATAACTTACGAGCACTTGGACTGAAATACTAAAAAAAAAAAAAAAAAAAGGAACAGAATTATAACGCACGCTTACTAGAATGATACTGCCTTTATTCTCTCTGTAATGCTCCTATATGCATCATCAGTGCTTATTTAAATAATGAGTTAGGATTAATGTTGTATTGAGGCCTACCATAACTTCCCCCCCACCAATTTATGCACATGCCTCATCAACTCCAAAACAATAAGAACACAAAACTAAAGAATAACCTAACTTATGTACAGGAAATAAAAGAGAAAATAAAACTAAAAGATACAATTTTCATCACCTAAAATTAGCCCACCCACTACACGAAGAAAAGAAAAACATCGCTCACTCCTGTTCTTCTCACAGTAAACTTAATTATCTTCTACATATGTTAATCTTTACAACTGTATACATCAACGTTATGTACAATAGACATTGTGATAATGCTTATATTTTACTGAAAGAGACAAGCTGAAAAGCCCAAAAAAATACCAGAAAAAGAAAACTTTTGACTTTGCAGAGATGAGAAAACTCCAGATTTCAGTGATTGTCTGACACGGGAAACTTGAGTTGTTCTATATGAACCGTCCTTCGTTTCTTGGGTTCTTTAACACTCTCTATAGTTACAATATTATGCTCTCTAATTGTAATAACCCTGAATGGTCCCTCATATACTTGAAGCTCCTTTCCTCTGTTGGAGAGTAAATGGAGAGAATATGTCAATTTTCCCCACTTTGTCCCATAAGCCCGCGTTATAGCGCGCCACGCGTTTGGACTTTTTCTTCTCTGTCTTCTCTCTGACCTTGCACCACGTTTTTCGGAGAGCCACCCCATTGCCGACAATTTTCTCTCCGTCCACCGCTGTGTTTCTGTAATCTCGCGTGCGCCCTCGGAGACTAATATATACATCATATACATCACAATACTTAACTTCCTTATAAAGTTTCACTATACAATATCACGATTTCAGGTTAAGTGCAAGTTTTCGCGAAAAAATGGAGTCGAGTACAAAGGACTAATAATGGTGGCAATGATAAATACATTTTACAGGACCCTTAGCTCAGATCAGCTGATGTAGTCGTACCCTTAAACTACTTTCCTAGGAGGTAATGGAGTGAATAAGATGGCAGGAAAATTCAAGCCAAAAAGGCAGACCTTATGATGGACCCGAGGGCGTGGCAAAGCAGTAGGAGCCATTCGGTGACTGCCTTCTGTTTAGAAGTTTAAATTGCAATGGTGGAAATTCCTGTCAACCTTAACCTAAACCAAAGTCCCCAAGCCAATCCCTAATTTTCTGGCTTCACTTTTACTTTGAAGGAGAGTAGGGTCCCATTCTGTCTAAATACTCAAAAATAATTAATAAATCAAAAACTAGACCACAGTTACAGAAGTTGTGTGTTAGGACGAAAATATATATGTTCTGACAACAGATATTTTTCATAAAATTATAATGGTTTTAGCGCAAGGGTGCTTTAAACTTCCTTTTGTTTCTATTTACCAGTACATTTTGTCTACATAGAGTACATAAACAATAATTATATGGAATTCCGATATTAATGTATTTGTTAATGAGGTATTACAAATAAAATAATGTAATAAAGAATTATACACTGTGAGCATATATTCGAATCCATTTTCAAGATAAACTTAATTCAACTTAGTTCAACGATTTGGCCAGAACCAGATACCATTCCTTCCAAGATAAACTTTCCAACCAACCAAATCCACTTGTTTCTAACCTGGCTTCTCCTTCATTACCTAATAATGCTCGTAGGCGTCTGAAAAGAAGATGGCCTCGAGATCTTCTCCTATAGAAATGTTATTGGAGTTCTATCAATGGGTAGATTCTCCACATGTGTGTATCATGTAACTATCCTACCTACAGCTAATTTACTTGTTGTATATATGTTATACAGTTCTAATTAACAATAAATAAATTATTAAAAATAAATAAATAAAATGTATTATTTAAATAAAGAAAATACGGAAGGAGTATTGTAAAAAAAATTGTAACTTCAAATTGGTAGATTAAATTTCTCTAAACCGGATCTTGGATCGACTACTTTTTAAAGAGTTAGATGAGATTTGGACTTTATCAATGTAGTAATTTAAAAAAAAAATATTTTTTCGATTGTCTTTACATTTTAAAAATAATTATTAACATAACATTAGGTTAATGAGTTATAACCGTTTGTTCGTATTTTGATTAAGTTGTGAGGAAATACACAGTTTTTACACAGACAGAGTTCAGACTTAATCACAATCTAGATGTACGATATATACCACATTTTATTTTTCTTTCTTTTCTCCATTTCTAATAAAACAGTTAGGAAAAATCTCCTACAGCCCCAGAGAAAAGAAAAAAATCTGGAATAGAACTACAACAATATCTGACACTGATTGCAGGAAAATGGACATCACGGACCATTTAGGAGAGAAACGTGACTTCGGTACAGAAGGCATCAGGCCGGAAGGATTTGTGACATCTCTGGGGGCTTTCTCGTACATCAGGGAGATCGAAGGTGAAATCCTAGAAGGAAAATGTGATACGAGGGAAATAGACGGTCAATGTCTCCTGTGGTCTTCTGTTTTATTTTTTATACGAAATAAAACACAGTTAGGAACTGATGGTACTAAAGAACTCATACCAAATACATAAAACACATTTTAACATATTATTAATCCAAAATCAAAGTAGAATATTAAGCTCTAGATTGATTAATCTTCTTACATACAATCTTTCAAAATAATCAAATTTTTCCAGGAATATTAAGAAATTAAACTAAATTCGGTTTCGATGAACGCGCTTTCATGGACCTAGGATTGAAAATTAATTCCAATAAAATAGAAGGAGTTAATTAAACTACACAACTCAATGATACACTTTAATATAAATTTAAAATTTGTTTATCGTCTTACTATCTATAAGTTAATAGTACTATTGATTAGTAATAATTTAGTAAATACCAATATATCGTAGATAGAAAAGATATAGATAGAATTTATCTCGAATAAGCATGAAAAAAAATAAGAATGAGGTAGAACTGTGGTAACAATTTACGAATATACAGAGTGCCATGTAAATATTTAGGAGTATCTAAGGTGGTTAAATCAGACTTAAAGAACCACAACAGTATCTATATAAACATAAGCCCTCTTCTCACAAGAAGAAAAGATTGATATTTTACGTTTTTATAAAGATCACGTTTTGTTTAATAGGAAACAATAACTAAAGAACTATTCAAGTGAGATGATTTTAAATTTTACACCTTAGAAAACAATTGAAGATGGATTTTAAGGTCCTAAATAACGCTTTTTTGTTGTTTCTTTGTTTTTGTTTAGTGGCATATAACATCATTGGTCATTAACGCTATTTACACGTTATTCAATTTTTAACCATATCTGAGGATTTTTGAAATATCCGGGTTTAATCCTAAGCTATTGAGGTGTGATGTGAAATATTAGTCATGGACATTCTTGGAAAATATGGCTAATTGTCAAATTTTTGTTACAATATTGGTAGTTCAGAGGCGCTTCTTTTGAAATAAGATAGGAGTGGGTGAGCCTCGTGTGACATATTCCTGGTCAGTACGACCTTTTCTCTACGGCATTTACGGCTGGATAACGTCTTTTTTAATAATTTTTAGTTTACTCCTTGGGCTTTCATTCCACAAAGATTGCCCTTTATTTTTTATTTCCTTTTTGAGGGTTTTTCCCGTTCATTTCCTATCCCTAAGGTATTTTATTTTTCTATATATAAGAAGATGGTCAGGGTTGCGGTCAAAAGTGAAACAAAAATAGTTTACAACTATTTTTGTTTCACTTTTGACCGCAACCCTGACCATCTTCTTATTTATCAATTTTTACGGTCAACTATATATACATATATATTTTATTTTTCATTTAATAATGAATTGTTATTATTATTACTACGATATATAAATATAGCATTCTTTTTTTCATTGGTTTGCATACTGGACAATATATTTTCACTTTCACAATAACGTCCTTATTTAACAAACTTTAAATTCGAATTTTTTGAGTTGAGGGCTGTTCTACAATTAGGTGCGATCCGCCTACATTTTTTGAATTGCATTACTAACTCTAGAGATGTGAAGTCCTGTTACCTCAAAGTTCAGTGTTTTCAATCTAAGTAATAACTAATTACAAAAATAAACTTCTAATTTATACAAATATATAATAAATGATGTGATTATAAAAATAAGATTCTGCTTAGAAAAGTAAAACAAATTATGAAAAGAGGTTTATTACTAAGAAATTAGTGCAATAAATGATATAAAAGAAAACATCATAGCAATTTCAGCAATAATTGTTATTTGAAAAGCAGCCATATTAAGTTTTAGTGAAAGCTCGTTCTTGTAATTAATTTGTCGTTATACATATTTTATCATCAACGTTTCGTGGACCTTTTCTCATCTTATGGATCAAGAATCTAAATTAACCTTACCATTTGATAAAAAAGACTTTTGTTATAGCATGAATATTATTTTTTTTTTAACAAATCAGCTGTTCTTGTCAGCTGCTACATTATCAGAGCCCTGAAGCGTTTTTAATAAAATATTTATGAAATACTTGAATATGAAGTAGGGAGAAAAGAAATACCAAATATAAGAATAAAACATTTTGATTATTTTAAGATAATATGTTTTTTTTTTAAAATGTTTATAATAAAATAAATAAAAATATTATTTAAATACGGTGGGACGGTTGTGGATGCTAAAAAGCGAATTTCCAAAGCTACATTCTCACAACAAACTATTGGTGGCAAATAACTCGAGCACTCAACTGACATTATGTTCCCTTTATCAGAAATCTAAATAAAAAGCTTTCAGAAAGATTCCCTAGCAAAGGAGTGGACTTTGACGTTAACAACAAACAGGGCTCTTCTAATTCGATAAAATAAAGTGTTTTATCAATGAAATGCTTTTTCTAATAATGTATTATAGCCGGGAGTGGAAGAAATCGTTAAACATTCGTTTTAGAGATAAACGTTTTTATATCATAAAGTCTATTCATAAATTTGAAAAATTATTATTCATCTTCTTTGACAAAGTAATCAAATCCATAAAATAAGTTTTTTTTTAAATATTTACATACAATTATCTTCCTATGGACTTCACGATAGGGGGAAGTATTGAAATCCTAAAAAAATGTGAACGAAAATTCATGTTATGAAGTGACGTAAGTCCAAATAGCCAATTCCTCAACTATCTGAGAATACGTGAACACCTAGCTCAGAAACTAAAAGTCGAACCAAACATAAATTATAAAATTAAGGCGGGTATATGCCAATGAAGTTACAATTGCTTTTTCGATAATAATCGATAGTAATCAATTTTTCACATATATTTCGATTTCCTGAAAAGAGCCTCGAACGAGTTTGACTATACTCATTTTATCACATTACAATTAAGTAGTCTTGTAATCTTTTAACAATAACAAATGAATAAGATGGATGAAACCCGTCGATAGGTCGATTTTAACAGGGCCGTGCGTAAGACTTTTTCTCACACTTTTTATTTAGAGAATAATACAAAATTTTGATTTGGATTAGGTTTATTTAAGCATAACAAAAAAAAATATAAAAAAAAATTATTTCGAAACAAGAGCGAACTAGTTTTAAAAAATTAAAAAAAAAAAACATAATAATAAAATAGTAACAAACATATAATAATATTTTAAGACAGACAAAGTTATAAAAAGAATTAAAATACGGATATATCATATTATAAAAACACAACACTTATCTTTAAAAAAAAAAAAAAAATGCACAGTCTGAAGAAATCACTTGTGCACAACTGGTGGTAGTGAACACCGTATGAATGGCACATATGGTCTGTAGCACTGTTGGCAATTCTTTTTTGTGCTCTCCTGGCAGAAAAATGCACAAAATCCCTCCGTAATAGTAGGTGTGGCGCAGCAATGACATGAAAAGACCAATTTTTGTCATAAAGACCCCTCCTAATATTATCGAAATCCAGTTCGTTGTAAATAATACGTACCTAATGAAGTTCCTCCCTCTTCAAATCTACGTTTCCCTAATCATGCTACAATAATTTTATGGATTAAATGCACTTGGCGCACGTGAAAAAGTTAGTTAGTTAAGTTAGCTAGTTAAGTAATGGTATAGTCTCGTACAAAAGACATCCCTAACTATAAACAATGTTTTTATTAAAAGAAGAAAAAAAAAGAAATAGATAAGAATAATGCTTCTTAATAAAAGAGGAAAGTAAAATTAATAAAAAAAAAATAATGATATTGGTACACTTAAATAAAACAAACAATTGTCTTCTAATAGTAAAAAGAAACAAGTTAGTTTGAAAAGGGAAGAGAGAAGAAAAGAGAGAAAACAAATAATAATAATAATGAATGAATAAAATTAATAATAATAATAAGTAAATAGAGGTAGTGTGACTATGAATTAATTTTATATTTATTAAAAATTTATAAAAGAATGTCCTGCAGCAATCTGGGCTTCAGTCTTCGGGGTGAGGTTGGGTTTCCCAGGTTGTGGGTCACTACTGCTTTAACTGTCGTTAATTGGGAGTGGAACTTCATAAACCGTTTTTTAATATAATCTTCTATTGACTCGATCTGTAATTCACAATGCAATTGGCTATTTCTTATGAACCAAGGTGCATTAACTGCGATTCTTAGGACACATATTATACTTGAATATCCAACAACGAGAAATATTTTTCAAAGATTTAGATATGAATATAAATATTATTTATGATAGTATATTAAAAGTAAAAGACAACACCAAAATATGTTACATCAATAAATACTTGAAATGTATAACAGATATAGTTATGGTAAAGTGAATTAGTAAAACAGATAAATAATAATAGTAACAAAGGGATTTGACATAAGATTTTAGAAAGTATAATTAATTAATATGAGGCTGTACAGAAGTAACTAATGCCATCCATAAAACGTAAGGACAAAAAAAAAAAGCAAATACTGTTATATAACTGTAACAACATGGCTAAATGATAGAATCTAAAGAATAGACCTATGTTAATAACCAATACTTACACAGCTATGTAACAGTTATTAATGTTTATCAGTTATTTATTGTCCTTCAAATAAATTAAAGTACAATAATAACCCTGTCTATTTATTATACTAGTTCCATTTATAAGTTCATTACGCAGGTGGCCCAGTGACACAAAAATAGCCACGAGGAAAGAACAAAGTAATTAGTGAGAGTTGGAAGACTGCCGGAGTCCTCAGGAGTTTCCGATATTGTTCTGATTATAGAACTTTCTTTGGAACCAATCCACAGCAGATATCTCTGGAGCTGAGATCCTCCAAGATATAGATGCAATTAATTTAAATCGCTCAATATAACACCTGCTTAAATGTCTTCATAATGGCCATGGAACATTAATAGTCTATCATGATCATCTTTCATTTTAATTTTAATTTCATTTTAGATAGAACAATAAATAATAATATTTACTTTTATAAAAAACTTTATTGGGAAATCGTTGATTGACTTTATTGCTCACTATACCTTTATTTCGAAAAGGGATCATCCAATTTGACCCAAATTTAAAAATAAATTGGGGATTAATGTTGTCATGTTCTAATATAAATTTCATCTGATTTTATATTTTAAATAGTACAACACAAAAGTATTTTTCTTTTATAAAAGTATGATGGTCAGGGTGCGGTCAAAATAACTCAAATATTAAATAAACTATTTATTATGAGATTTAAGTTTCGGTCCGCTTTGCAGAGCTTCATCGGGACTAAAAAAAATTCAATCCACTGAAATAATGAAAAAACTAAGATAAGTAAAATAACATGAATAAAAAAAAGTAAACTAAGGTATAACTAAAAAGCATATAAAATACGTGAAAATTTACAGAAAAAAGAACTAAATAAATTAAAGAAAATAAAAATAAGATGTAAAGTGAAAAACATAAATAAACACGAATTACCAAAAAAAAAAAAAGTATTGGATGTATAACGAAAACAGAAACGATTAGAGATAAAAAATACATTACACACTAAAAGACGGAAAATAAGAATAAAATAAAGGTAAAAAAGAACATGTACAAAAAAAAAAAATTAAATTTCATGTTTTACTTGACCTTTATTTCATTCTTATTTTACGTCTTTTATTGTGTAATGTATTTTATATGGATAAATAAGAATAAAATACATTACACTCTAAAATACGGAAAATAAGAATAAAATAAAGGTAAAAAAAAAAATTAAGAAAAATATAATTGAATTTTCTGTTTTACTTGACTTTATTTTATTCTTATTTTTCCATGTAAAATACGTTACACACTAAAAGAAAGAAAATAAGATAAATAATGTCCAGAAAAACCTGTGGATTGTTACTTTTTATGTTTCATTTGTACTAATGTTTTTTTTTTTGGCTAAATGGTTTTTTAATTATTTTTATGAAAAAAAATCGGAAGCAATACATCTTCACGAGTTTTGTCAATTAGAGCCTTGAACAAACGTGATAAAGAGTGTCTTTTTTTTCTCCCCCCCCTCTCTGAATCTGCTAAAGAGTGTATGTTATAGTAATTCTTGAATACTAACAAATCTGTCATATCTCAATGTTTTATTTGACAACACAAAAATTTCTTATTTACAGACATAAAAAAACTATAAATTATTACTCAATGAAATTTAATTCACAATTACTTAAAAATTATATTACAATCATGTATATCTTATACATAAAGTATGCATAATATGTGAAGATTTATAGAGCTGTAAGTGGAGTTACATATAATATATGACTAGTTGAACTCCTAGCAAACAAGTAGTTATCATAATCGAGGATTCCACATAATCGATGAATGCTCTGTTATGCATTGATGCAGAAGCGATTATATCGTTCATTAACTTAGATAGCCGGTCATATCCGAGGCAAATTTTAGTACAAGAGCCCGGTGGAAAAAATATCAGTTATTTCACACCAATATTTTACTGCATTAGTGAAAACTATGTACATTTACTAGTCAAAATTGATTAGTGTACAAGTATACTTATAATATAAATGGTGGTTGTTTCAAAATGTTAAAT
>NW_027112919.1:775141-777208 GCF_000696795.3 Halyomorpha halys | reverse complement strand
TACGGACTGTCAGCTGACAGGTCCATATCAGCTGATCGAGAACAGCTGACCGATTGTATATATATAGACGGACAGGCTCCGCAAATAGATCAGTATTTTACAGCAGTTCAAGCGTGTTAGATCTTTTTCCTTCTTCTATTTTTTGACATTGTCCTTTCGCCAATACTTAACTTATACACACATATTCATTCAGAACTCGATATTTTTAAAACTACCTACAACATTAGAAACCCTAATAGAACATCATTTAAATTGGCTTAATGGATTTTTTGATTGAGGGTTGCATATAAATACTTTTGGAGCTCCATTGCCCTATATTATTACTCGAAGATTTTTTAATCAATGCATAAAAAGTTCATTTAACATATTTATCTAAATTAGAGTTTATAATTATTTTTTCGAGCATTAAAAATGTATAGAAATGAACATATTCCATTTATAAATTTTATTTAAATATAAGAAGACAGTCAGGGTTGCGGTATAAACAAAAAAAAAAAAGAACAAGTACTTTATAACTATTATAATGTCCAACGTTTCGTCCCACTTTGCAGGGCTTCATCAGGGCTAAAAAGATACAAAAACAAAACTGAGAATATTACAACAATAAGCTAATTTAAGCTAGGATAAATATTATGTAAAAATAAAGTGATAAGAAATTACATATTAATAAAAGGAAAGAAGAAATAAAATAGTATCAATATAAAATAAACTTGAATAAACAATGTTAAGAATAAAAAATAAGTAACAATGGGAAGAGTAAAAGTTTTAATAATACGTAAAATATACAGTTAAAGAAGTACAGGAGACGTACATAAAACAAAAACAATACGGGAAAAGAAAAAACAAAAAAAACAAAGAAAGTAGAGATTAAATAAACGTCTTAAAAGAATAAATATAAATAAAAATAATAATAATGATATTAAATGATAATAAATGAGCAAAGAACAAATCAGGACCACCTACCTGTTTAAAGCGAAAGGTTGAACCGAAGGCGACAATAAAGCGGAAGCGTGGAGGAGTGGAGGAGAGGTGGCCATCCGTTTAACGGCTATATTTCTATTTCAAATACGTCTCGTATACAGGAAGTAGTCATAAAGATATAACGACAAATGAAAAATAGTAAGAGAAAGATACAGAAATATAATAATAATAATAATAATAACTATAATAATTTTATTCTTATCATTGTTTATTTAAGTTTATTTTATATTGATACTATTTTATGTCTTCCTTCCTTTTATTTATATGTAATTTCTTATCACTTTTTTTTACATAGTATTTATCCCTAGCTTAAATTACCTTATTGTTGTAAAATTCTCAGTTTTTTTTTTGTATCTTTTTAGTCCTGATAAAGCCCTGCAAAGTGGGGCAAAACGTTGGACATTAAAATAGTTATAAACTATTTGTTCTTTTCTTTTACCGCAATCCTGACCATCTTTTTATATTTAAATTTTTACGGTCACTTATATATACATATATAAATCTTATTGTTCACAATGTACAAGGCATAATAAACTTCCCAAAATATAGTAATTCTGTAACCATATGTTATTTGACTTCTTTTAACATATGCTTCACCAGTTTTATTTAGCATGTTTAATCATTAAGAGTAAATCGGAAAGAATCCAAATTTATATATGACAATTATAACATCCATGCTCCAGAACTTGCAGCTCTGATCAATATCAACTGCAACTTGTTCTAACACAAACTGCTACATATTTCAGTAAAGTATCTTCCAAAAATTCATAACAAAAGAAATTGTCAACTATAACAAATCCTTTGCTATATATTACTCTCATAAAAAGATTTCATGTTTTGCTAAGCTTCTGTTAGGGACGCCCGTAGCTCAGTGGTTAAGACAGTCTTACCAATTTGTTATGTATTGGCATTGCCGATTCGAATCCGGCCTGAGGCGTTGACTTTTTTTCATTAAGTGGCGATCACACAAAATAAAAAACTTTGATCCCCAACCATGGTTTGGCAGTATAGGACTCTAATGGGAGTCTTGGCCAAAAAAATAAATAAATAAAAGCTTGCGTTATTCATGTATTTATATTATATATG
>NW_027112919.1:752429-775040 GCF_000696795.3 Halyomorpha halys | reverse complement strand
ATATATATATATATATACACATACCTTTCATTTGTTTATTTATGCTATGTTTTTATTTTTCTACTGTAATTATTCAATATTTTGGAAAAGTTATGAACTAAATACAATTTTATTTATGTGTAGCCCAATATTGTTTAGTTCTGAGCATTGTTACAGATAAATAACTTCATATTATTATTTTTTATACCGAGTACAACATTCCAAAAACAGTCCATTTTTTAAATTTTCATTACTATTGTTTATTTGTTTAAAAGTTTTCGTACAAGATTATTAAAATTTCTTCCAAAAACAGTGATGTTTACTGATTTTAAAAGAAATCCAGGAAGAAATAATATGAATAAAAATCAAATAAGTGAATTAACCGATTTTGTGAGGCTACGGTTCATATTTACGTTTATTAAAAAACAAACAAACACATTAATAATGAAAAAAAAAAGAAAAACATAATAATTATAAGCATATGAAAAAATTGCATACGATTTCGCAATGTTAATATTTACATGTTAAAATTAATCGCATTGAATTAATAAGGAATATCCTTTGATTATTTTCTCAATTATATTTTCAATAGAGTTATAGCATTTACATAGAATAGGAAGAGCATAGGTTAGTAATATAGATCAGCTAATAAACCATGCAAATTATATTGTGGGAAAAACAAAACCGGGGAAGATTTTTAGTTGTATGTTAATTAGGATTAATTAGCATTTGGAAATCTGGTCCAATGCACGCATAACACAACATTCACTTACCACTCAACTATTTAAGCTGAAATTAACCTCACTCAAAACAGATATTTTTATATTATTCACTGTGGCATTACTTTCCCGTCCTAATTGTAAACATAATAGCAATCTTCAATTTCAATAGATTTCAGAAATTTATATAAATATAAAACATTACTAAATTTCACATTACGATCTTTATTTACCATTTATTTCAAACTAAACTATTCTAGAATGGATATTGAAAACACCAATAATGATTTTATGGAGTTTGCTTTCCTGCCAACTGAAAAGCTCATTTATAGATTAAGTGAAATTAATTAATTAGTCAATTAATAATTATGTCAAATATACGAACAATGGTTACCACCTAGTAATATTTATTTTTAATTTATTTTGTTTAACTTTACGAAAACAATCATTATAAATCATAACATGTAAGTCAATTCCACACCACCATATGCCTGCAGTTTTGTTTTAATTTACAATTTGAATTGATATAAAAGTTATTTAAAATATTTTGCCATCCAACAACAGATATATTTGTGTATAAGCGAAATTGAATTAGTTTTCCATTAGGAAAACGTAAAATGAAGAACACCAATACGTTCAATTTACTTTTCTGTGGAGAACTACGAACTGGGGCAGGAACATGTCCTATCAGATTGTACATCTCCAAGAAGTTAGTTCTCTTGTTAGCTCTCCTTTTGTTATCATGTCTAAGTTGTCACTGGGCAAGCATTTCGTTGCTCCCTCTTCCTGCAAATGTATCTACACAAATGTAAATCTAAATTTGCATAAGCCGTATTCTCTCAGTAGAACTTCACAAGATAAAATAAATGCTATTTAAAATTCTCTGTACTTATCATTAATAATAAAATTAAATCATTCAAAATGACATTCATTAATGAGGCTATATTTCTTGATCTGTATATAAAATTATGTTTTCACTCCTATTAAATTATGCCAAATAATGCTTCGAAACCTTTGAAAATAAAACTGGTAAATAAGTACTTTACAAACAATAATTTCGCAATTATTCTACTGGCTTTAATTAATTCAGGGTATGAATTCTATTTGTGTATTTAACGAAAAACTAATATAATAAAGGACTACTAAAATAACAAAAAAATACAATTAAATTTCACACGTAATTTAAAAAATTAAAAATATTATCATAATTAACTACATGATTATTAAATCGACAGGCAGACAGAAGTAAAAAAAAAAATGAATAACTGCATTTTTGTTTTTTATATTTTCGCCTAATATGAGTACATGGTATACATACCTTTGGTTGTATAATTGCATAAATAGTAAATTAAATTAAAAGTGTAGTAGATTAGATTATTTACCTGTAAACACACTAAATATTTATAACCATAATGAAATTGGTTTAGATAATTGCTCTATGAAATATAGTTTCAATCGTCATTGTTTAAAAATTGCAAAAAAAAATAAAAGACAAAAATAATGAAACAAATTAAATATTTTAACTTCTACTGTCGGTGTATTTACACAATCACTTTTTTCTTTTTTTTTTTTTAAATAATAAATTTTTGGGCTTAAAATAAAATTAAATGCAATACATATGTTAAATCTTACACTTGGTAAAAATCTGTTTTTTATAGATCACACATGTTAAAAAAAACCTAGTAAGTAGTAAGAGCCAATATTACCAACTCCAAAAAAATAAATAAATAAATAAAAATAAATCCGTTATTAGTAAAAGAGTGGATGACATACAGACTTATTTTATTTTATTCGAATTTTATATTATTTGTATCTTGAAAAGTAAGTCCTTTCATTTGTTGTCCCTGGTTTTACTTGCTCTCCCTCGTCTTCTTCTTCTTTCCATTTTCCACGAGTGTGTTTCTCTTGGTAATCTCCGCCTTCCTTCAGACATTCTTTTTTCTAGAATGTTCTTTCCAAGTTCCATCTCTTCTCCAACAGTTTCATAGATATCTCTGCTGCTCCTCACCAGTAGTCCATTTCATAGTCCAGAGGTTCTTTCCTTGGGTCACTTTTTATTGTCCAGGTTTCTTTTCCTGAATGAAGAAGAAACTATTATTTATAAAACTACTTATTATTACTAGTACTATTTATACTTTTTTATATATTTCTCTTGGTTTTTGGATTAATATGTCTACTTCATAATATCGAATTTAGCCTTGATCTTACGTTTTAGCATCTGAAATAGTTTTTCTTATTTCTATGTCGCTTGACCCATTGAATTAAAAAATGAAGATGTGGCAGGTAATTATTTACTGTTTCACTACAGCTTTGAGTCAGCTCTGTGGGATCGGTAGCCCTTCGGGGTCTACCTCGCCTGATAAAATGGTGGTTGAGCGTGGTTCTGACCGAATCAACTTCTTGCCTAACACTTGGTCTAGTAACAGTAGATACTTCTTTACTAACTACTACACCCTTGACCCTTAATGGGTTAAAGCGGTATAAAATAATTATTATTATTTTTTAATATTATATCATAATAAATTACTGAGGTATACGAGAAAGTCTCAGCTAAAAAAAAATGTATAACCATTTTCTCAGTGATCGTGAGGGGGAAAAACTTCCCGGTTATTAAAAGCCTGGAGACCCTTTGATGGGATGGGTAAGCCTTAGGATTGGACTGAGCCCGGCCTTTAGATCGATAGGGTCTCCTTAAGGTCCTCCGGCTCCTGCCCTTAAGCCCTGGTAGTCATTTCGGATAGGGGAAGGGAGTAGGGGAATAGAAAAAGAGATACCTCCGCTGTCCTAGCGAGATCAGCAGCTCATTACAACTCTTCGTGTAACTACTTTTTGTCCGACAGGTTTTGTCAAATGAATAGAAAAATATTTTTATTGCATTTTTTGGGTCATTAATATAAATAATAAAATACTTTTGCAATCACCGAGAAAAAAACTTATTAAATTTGTTATTAAACCACTAGTGAAATTAAAATAACCAATAATCTTCGTAATTTAATTTGCCTCTTTCTATTTTTAAAAATATTTTTGTGTATTCTTTCACACTCTTATATATATTCTAATTTTATTATCATATCTTATTTTATAAAAATTGTACTTTCTTAATTTGTATTTTTCTTTGAATTAAAGTTCTTATGTCGTATTCTTTTTTCAATTCTGACGATAGCGTTAAATTCAGGTAAAATCATCAGCATAAATAAATAGATTTTAATTATATTATTTCAATTTCTTAATACAAGGTAATTATTTATTAAATAAATCAAAATCTTGTATCCTTATTTTGTCTCAACACTTTTTATTTTTCACCACCCCAACGTTTCGGTCATTTTAGCCATCCTCAAGGACATCTTCAATTATAATTTCTTCCTGACATTAATTTAAAATTACTTTTGCAGGCTATTCTGCCCAGGTCATTTCCTTTATTATAAGTTAAAAGCCTATTTTTTAAATTTAAAATCATAAATACTTAACTCTTCTTATACAAGATTATCCACAACAAATTCACTACCATATAACAAACCATTTATAACTTAATATATTATAAAATTATATAGGTTATAAATGGTTTGTTATATGGTAGTGAATTTGTTGTGAATAATCTTGTATAAGAAGAGTTATTTTAGTTATTTTTGCATCATTACTGGTCATTGGTGCGACCTTCTTCTCCTCATATCGAAGGAAGCTTACCATAGCCCTGGTGTGTTGCAGACCCCAGGCTAAACTGGGGTTGATCCAGTAGAAGTAGTAAATATTTACGACGCCTTTCAAGCGAGCTTTACCCTTATTTATCGCTTCGTCATAACCGCTCCCTCGCCGGGCTGTCGGCTATTACAGAGACAGGCATTTTTCAGGAGGGAACAGCAGATCCTTTGTATCCAGCGTTGGTATTAGGAAGGATCAGGATGAGCGATAGGCGTCCTCTACATCATCCTCAGGGAAATGGAGCGTGCGGACAATAGCCCACTGGCCTATCTTAACGACCCTATGTGTTCATTCATCACGGCGTTGTATACCTTCCGGGTGGTAGAGCAAGTGCGGCGTACAGTAATCTGGGAGTAGTAGAAACTCCAATTATGAATGAGTTCATAAAACGCATATTGGCTTCATTCTTGGTTTGAAGGATTATTGACTAGTATACTTGTAAAGCTTGGTCAACAAGTGAACTCCTTAGTTCCAGGATTTTAATAATTCATAAATTAAAAGCTCATTTTCACGGTATTAATTAGCCGAAATCAGAAAATACGATTTTAACATAAATACGATTTATGTTAACTTTTGCATCATTGTTAAAGCACTTATGCTACATTTGTATTATCTTATCTATTACTATTTTTAATTGAATAAATAACAAGTGTATGGATAGTATTTCTTTATAAGGAACGGTTAATTTCAGAAAAGTATGAAGGATTATTTTAATAAGGATTATACATTTTGATCACTTTTAATGCAGTTATTGTACTTTATAGAAGTGAATGATATAAATACTTTTTCAACCAAAACTGTGAGTCAACGCTGTGGATTTTGGAGCCCTTTGGTTCACCCAGCATCAAGTAGGTATCCTTAAATGAAGAAAAATATTGCAGTTGAACGTTATCTCGGAAGATCCACAACCTTGTATACCTGGTGTTCTAAAATCAGTGTTTCTTTACATAGTACAGAAGCCCTAGACCTTGTTGGTTTATATCTGTTCACATTTATATTATTATTTAAAATATTATTAATCACAATAATTAAAGCTAAAATAAATTAACAATACAAATCCCTCATTTTTTAAATATAAATAATTATATTTATTAAAATTAATACTATACTATTGTCATCTCTACTGGATATACTGGTTAGAATTCCATTTTGTTTCAAAATGAGTTTTGATTATATTATTCTGTCATTTTTATTTCAAACCTTTTATTTTTGAATATCTAAAACAACATTACACGTTCAATATTGTTATTGTAATTAGCAACCATTTTTTTTACGTATCATTAAAAAATTAATTTCATTTACAAGTTAGAAGTTTGTAAACCGTTGTATGAGTTATTTTACAACAAAAACTTTCAATTTCAAAGAAACTTAAAATATGACAACTATAAAGTAAATATAATTACAAGAATTACAAATTATTTATTTATTTCCACCTTCCCCTGCCTTATAAGCAATACAGGTGTGCAGCAGGAGTTCGTTGTTACCTATCTATCATCAAACTATTGCTAATTAATCAATTTTCAATTAATGATTCATTAAGTTTTCTTATAGGTTTCATCGGTTTTCAGTCTTCTGCGCGTCTTCCGTCCGCAGGCATTCCAGGGTCTGGTCTTTTTCTTAGACGAATATTAAGTCGGTTGGTCCAATAATTATTTCCCACCCGTATACAAATTCTTTCTTCTTTCATTCTTCAAATTCATTCTTCAAGACTTCAGAGGAAGTCATCCTCTGTGAGGGCGTAGAGTCCGGTTTCTCTCAGCAATCTGGCCTGTAATGCATCAAATGCGATACAGTCTATGATGATGTGCTCGGCAGTATCTGGAACACCACATCTATGGCATAAGGGGTCGATATCCATCCCGTGGCCAAGAAGCTTAGCTCGAAATCCCCCATACCTCACGAGAAATTGAGAGAGCCAGTAGTCTAAGAGGACCCACTTTGCTTCCACCCGTGACCGAACGTTGGGGAAATAATTCCTTAAGGTAGCAACTTTTTGGCTTGTCATCCAACGCCGATTCAATTCATCGATGGTGTCCTCCCAGAGAATGGTTTTCTACTTACTTAGGCTCTCGCCAACCCTCGCCTGAAGATTTTCCGACAGACCTGCTGAGCCCTCTCTCTTGAATTTAAACATCATTTATGCCTGGAGGAGAAGGTCGAGAGGTACTCCCGCTAAAACTAGCATCGCCTCATGTGAAACACTCCGGTGTATCTTGGTTATTCTAAACAAAGTCGTCCATTGAATTGTCGGCAATCATCTCTTCTGCCATTGCGAGAGGTTCCAGGTGGAGTAGGCATAACTCATAATACCATCAACCACTCCTTTATATATGGTCATTGACGCAAAGTATCTGAGGCCCCAGAAGGCGCCTCCTACACGACTGTGTTCAAGGATTGGGCCACCCTATTTCCCAAGTAATTCATGTGAGGAGTCACATAAAATCCTCTTCCAAATCTTACGCCAAGGTAGGTGACTACCTCACTTGGACGTATTCGTGTTCCTTGAATTGTTAAATTAATATGGTGGGCCCTTCCAGTTTTTCCTCTTAAGAGAATGGCCCGTGTCTTTCTAGAGGCCATTCGCAACTTTTTCCTCTCGCACCATTCTCCAACTAGGTAGGCACAACGTTGTACTTGCGGTTTTAGGCCGGCTCTGCTATTAGAGGACACCACTGCAGCCAGATTGTCGACGTAACCAGTGGCAGGGAACCGCTCTTCCTCTATGACTCCCAACAACTCGTCAAAAATCAGCTTCCATAGGGCTGGGCCAAGTACATAGTCCTGAGGGCATCCCCTCTCTATGGAAGCTTCTACTTCATAAGAGCTATCTTTAATCTTCACACTAGAGTTACAAATACACATATATGACAGGGATGAAAATTTTTAATAAAAATAAATTATGTTTAGGATTGTAAAGGGGCATGAATATGGGGCGATCGACCTGAAACGGAACAGCGTCAATAGAACGCAATAATGGAGACGGTTATTAAAGTACAAACATGAAAACGTTGGAATGTTCTACCACAAAACAATTATTTGCGACATGGAACCTTTTTGCATCCAACTCCTCGAATTTATTTATTTAAATTTTAAAAGCAATCCTTCTAATACCAAGTTAGCTTTAATTATTAATGATTTTGCGATTTAGCAAAATATTCATTCAACAATTATAGCATAGGCAGAAGAACAATCACTCGTAAAAGTGTATATGAACAATATTTGACTAGTAATTTTCGCCAAGTCGTTTTCCAAATGCTTCTAGATAATAATCGAACAGTGAAAGAAGAGAAGACATAACTCTATGTCATACATTTAGAACTTCACAGAACATTCTTTGAAGGAAGTTTAGAGACAGAGAAACTGCTTTTATAGAATCTTCATTTGAAGCGAGTAAATTCAGTCCTTGATTTAAAAACAAAGAGGAAAGAAACATTGAAGGAGATAAGCCGGTTGGAGAAGGGCCAAAACCCTCTATGCACCACCAACATAACTCATCTTTATGTGCAATCCCCGTTCGAAAGAACCCTTACAATTTTTTTTAACTATCTAGCTTCGTGGTGTCTGTCTCTTGGGTCCAAGCCAGCAAGAAATAGGTTACAAAAACACTAACAACTTTCGCATACAGATAACTTTAAGTACCGTCCAGGAAAAAAACACATCATGATTTATCATTTAGTACTTGTGACAAAATAAATACCTTCGTTTAGTAACATAAATTTTTAATAAATAGTTTAATTTTTAATTACAATTACAATTAATTACAAAAATGAACAATAAAATCTAGCTTTTTGGTAAGGATATTTTTTACTTTCTTTTCTATAATTTTGAGGTTAAAAAACTTCCAAAGATGAATATAATCTATTTTATATTTTTCATCACTGTTGCACATCGTTTCGGGACGATTGTCCCATATTCATACACCTTTACAATCCTGAAAATAATTTATATTTGTCAACAATTTCTATCCATGTCATATATGTGTATTTATAATTCTTGTAATTATATTTACCCTATAAATGCCATATTTTCTATTTCGCTATAGAAATAATGTCATATATATATATCCTGGTTAAAAATTGTTTCACACTGCATTGTTTAATTTATTTTCCTTCACTATTGGTGCACTCATCTCTCTCAGTAGCACAAACGATTGATCTATATTGTATACTACATCTTGGTATAATTACAAGAATTACAAATACACATGTATGATATGGATGAAAATTGTTGATAAAAATAAATTATGTTTAGGATTGTAAAGGTGCATGAATAAGGGAAAATCGTCCCGAAACGTTGTACAGCAATGATGAAAAATATAAAATAGATTATACTCATCTTTGGAAGTTTTTAACCTCAAAAATTATAGAAATTAATATAATCAAACTTCCTAAACTGAAAATCCAGTTTTACTTTCTCTTTTACAGCATCATCTAGGAATTTCTCATTTGAAATCTAATAAAATTTTCAGATAGAGCATCTCAAATTGTTATATTGTCTCTAAATGTAGATAAGCCCTTTGTATGTTACTTAAACTTTCTCCTAAGATTTGAACCCCTACTATTCAGTTTTCCTCTACTCTCCTCCTACAATAGTTTACTATCCCCTCCTTCGCAAGTATATGCATAATCATCATGTTAGAGACAAGAGTCAGTATTCTACAGAGTAGTTGTCGAAAGGATAGAAGACAAGTTGTATAAGTAGTCTGAAGATAGTAGTTTTACATATTATATCAAAGAGTCATACATCGATTAATTTTAAAATGGCCAAAGATTTTTTCATATATATTATAGTATCACCCGGATTTATAATGAAAAAATAATCTAGTAGTATATGCCCATGTATAGTATAGAACACGCATATAAATTTTATTACTATTATTATCTTTTTTATTTCATGCAGGATGGTTTATAATATGTTTCTAAACTATAAAGAAATAGAAAAAAGCTATTGTTCTGTTTTAACGGAAGATTCAAAACATATGGCTAGTTAGTAACGCTAGCGCCCCACGTGGCCGAAAAAAAACAAATGTCACAGCCTTGGACGGAGACGGCCTTTCTTCACTACTGTTCTGCAAATAATCCATGAGTGATTAAAGACACTTCCGAAGATCCCCCCGGTCACCGAGGAGAGCGTAGATGAAGGGACATGGAAGACAAGAAACAGGAAACCTGAAAGCATGGAGTAGATCCATATCTTTCCATATAACTTATGCCATCATCATCATCAATAGTCTTGATCAACCCTACTAAACCCAAATCAAAATTAATCTACAATCCCTAACAATAAGTGATCTATTTAAGCCACCCTTCTTACCTGTGGTAACTATAGATTTAGTGTTTAACCTCTTTTTCTTACACCTGTCGTACAGATCCGCTACCTTGGACTACATTTGGACAAGCGATTAACCTGGAATCCTCACACCAGACTGAAAAGACAGGAAACTGCACGTCGATTTCGACTATTACAGCACTTACTAGACAAACGGTCTAAACTTCCAACACATTACAAAAGACTGATCTACATGACTGTCATACGGCCAATCTGGACATATGGAGTTGAGCTTTGGGGCTCCACTAAACCTTCGAATTCCTCTCTTATTCAATCCTTACAATCCAAAATCCTTCGTAAAATCCTCAATGCTCCTTACTTTATTACAAATAAAATCATAAATACAGATCTTAATGTCCCCTATCTAACCATGCATCCTCTTCCATTCATGACAATCCGCCGAGGCGCCTGAAAAGAAGATGGCTACGAGACCAGCTGATGTAAAATGTCATTAGAGTGCTACCAATGGATAGTTTCTCTACACGCCTGTAACACTCCAATTTAACTTAGATCAGATTTACTAAATGTACTATAATGTACAGTTGTAAATAGCAATAAATAAATATTATGAATAAAAAAAAGTGTTTACCCATTCCCTCTTCTTCAATCAACCTTTATAAATAAAATATCTTTCTGTTATCTTATGCCTTATTTCATTCAATTAATTTCATACAGTCCATTAAAAAATGAATCAGCCAATCAAAAGTAAAGGAGTGCCTAGCCTTGAGTTGAAGGCACATTATATTTTAAAATCGTTTATTATTATCCAATATAAATGATAATTTTCATTTATGTATCTTCGAACCCTTTTATTTTTTAAAACTCTATTGAGGCAGATTTGTATATATATTTTAATGTTATTATTGAATTGTATATAATTTTAGCTCGTAACTATGGTTTTGAAATTAGGGCCAGATACATAGCCGGTACTAATGTAAGTAAAAAGAATATATTATGGAGGGAGATAGGTTTTAAGCCTTTGTAAAAAATTACAAAAAAAATAAAAAAAAAGGTTTCGGAAATACTCGTAAGCCTCTTAGGTAAGCAGGAAAATAAAAAAAAATATAAAATAATTTTCTAATATATTAAATTTACTCTTTAAATTTAATATATAAATTTTATAATAATTTTTAAGTTTTTTGTTGTTTAAAACTTTAAGCTACCTCAAAATGTACATACGCTCTCGGGATAATCCATTTGTAGTTAAGTAGTTTTAATTATGAATGTAAATTTCGCTTATGTAGGTTTTTTATCGGAATATGTTATTATTAATTTAGGGCCGAATTCATGATACAGTAAGTAAATATTATATCTCACGAAGGGAGATTTAACTTAAGTGAAACTTAGCTATGTGGACGAATAACAAAAATAAATGCACTAGTGCCTTTTTAACATCAGTTCAAACAAGTATCGTATCTTTATTGTTACATTTTCTTTTTAAACTGCAGGTTTAACAAATTTTGTTTGTGTTCAAACTAAAGAATAATAACTACGGTATGCATTGAAGGTCTAAACATAATTCGTTTGTTGTTAAGTGGTAAATTTCGCTTAAATAAGTGTAGGTTTAGTGGAAATCTCCCACTTGGGAGGCATCTATGAATTGAATGTCCTAATAAAGAGTAACTGACGGAGTTTAGTACGAGTATAGTAGCTGTATAAAGAATAAAGTGCTCAGAAGGACGTAAACTGCTACCACTTCAACTGCACTCGAGTGCAAACAGGATTAATTCCGTAGGAGCACTGAAGCGACAGAGCGATTATTGGCGTCCCTTCTGCTTACTATCACATCTACTATCCTTAATTCTATAAAGTAAATGTGCTTAATAATAAACATAAATATTAAATTATTATCAATAAATGATTCTCTCTTATAAAATTTCTAATATAAACTAGTTAGCACCATTATTACTTGATTAGATTAGTAAATTGTAATATTATTCAATAAGAAGGAAATCATATAAAAAACAACTTTAGCTGAACAGTGGGGGTAATTTTGAAGAATCTTTACATAAAAAGCCTCAATTAAGGACTTCATTTCCAATAGATAAATACAAAATATTATATAATTTTATGAATAACTAACGAAAAAAAAAGGAAAAATTGACATCTAATTAGAAGGGGAAAAGCCAAAACTAAGCGATCTTTCCCAATTGCCAGCACATGCTCACGACTTCTTTATATTTTGTTGCATTCTTGGCTGGACAAAAGTTATTTCCGTCTGAAGAACCCTTAAAACAAATTTTTATAGCAACAGAAAAATAAAAATGTTTTGTTTTAAATTTTCCTGTTTTATCGTTTTAGATTTTCGTAAGAAAATCTCCAAAACTAGCTATTATTTGAACTTATCTACTCAAAACTTGGGGAAATAAATTGGATGGTAAGTGAAAGATATGTGATGCTTGCACTGTACCAGATTAAATTTATTACTCAATACCATAAATTTAAATATAAATATAAATTAATACCATAAATTTATATTTTAGAAAATAATAATTATAAAAAGTTTTTTTTTTTTAAAAACTGTAGCAAATTTCAAAGGCTTAAACAAAAAAAAAAAATTAAAATTGGTATCATTTAATAATAACTAAACAAAGTGTTAAAATTTCGAAGTATTATAATGTCAATTGCACATATTTTTCAAAGCTTTAAATTTGATACCATATCATTAATCTTTAAATTAAAGTAAAAAATATGAATAATTAACTGTCAAAAATTGTAGAACTGACCTCATTCTTGCAATTAAGTATTGAAATAAGTAATAGGAACTTCCAGCGGGAACTGCATGCAACGTTATTGTTTGTTCACTTACCTAAATAAAAGAAAAAAGAACTATTATTGAAATATCTTTTTAATATACTATAAATAATAAATAATTATTAAGTTGCAATAATTAAATCAATAGTTATTCCTTAATTGATTATTTTTCTGTGGGTTGTATAATATTTAATATTTTCATGGTACTTGATGATTTTGAAAGTACTTTGTGAGTGTTACCAGAAATCAGGGGGTTCCAAAGTGAATACAGTGGCACTCTGACGGGCCCCAAGAGTAAGCAAGAAGTGCAGCCTGCGATTGGCATTTCCTCAAAATAGTTGAAGAACAGATAAAAAAGTTAAAAATTAAAATAGCAAATATAAAGTGCATTATAGTATTTATATTTTTCATATTTTCCTACATACTCAACCTCTCTAAAAATAATTGTGGAAACAATTTTAATTTTTTTTTTTTTGGTTCGACAAGAGTGTCGGGAATTTTTTTAAATTGAGTTCTGCGATTTTTTTTTTGCCCAAGAATGCCGTGCCAATTGCATCGGCAATTACAAAAAAGAGACAATAGAGGATAACATAAAACAAAAGTTAACCTACATTTAAAGCAGCTATATTTATCAGTTTTATTTTATCTTAATTTCTTTTTCTTTCTCTTCATCTTTTTCTTAAATACTCTTTCTTCTTTTTTCCATTAGAAGTCAATTATTTATTTTGTTAAATCCACAAATGTCATTGTTTTTGTTATTAACTATACTTTTATCTTTTATTAAGAATTATTATTATAATCTATTTATTTTATTTTAATTTTTTTATATAGTTAGGTGTGTCTTTTTTATGAGACTATGCCCCCCCACGTAACAATTGTTAAAAATATACCTCTTATATTAAGGCTCACAAAGCCGATCTGGTATTAAATAAATAAATAAAAACAATGCCACCAAATGTTTTTAACTCAAATAAGCTGGCATGCCGGAAAAAGTTTGGATATCACTGTCATTTATGAGACATACTTGAACAACATATTACAATTAATTTCAGTTCTGAAGTTTAGAAATAAGTCGAAATGTAAGATCTATTTTTTTCACTTTTAGCTATAATAATATAATTTAAAAAATACATGTTTCAGGCCCAACTACCTCAGGCATTAGTATTTTTCGAGATAAATAAAAGAAAAGAAATTATTTCATTAATAAAAAAAGTTTATAGTAAGAAAACATAATAAATATTAACTAGAAACTGTAATTAATAAGTGAATCTAATCCATAAATAATTATTGTTATGATCCGCAATAAACATTGAATACATGAGTGTAAGAAGGTGTTATTGGCCATTAAAAAAAATAAAGATTTTTGTTTTGAAGAATATATTCTTTTAAATAACTCCTTATTTAATTATTCTAATGATAAATTGCTATAGTTTTCATAAGATAAATATTGAAATTTATAGTTTAAAAAAAACATTTTATTTTTATTTTTTATTTATTGATATTCACCACGATGTTAAAACATATATACAACAAGTAAATTTGTTAAATTTGATGTGAGTTATATAAAAATGGCATGATACAGCGTTGTGGAGAATCTATCTATTGATTGAACTCCAAAAATATTTCTAGAGGAGAAGATACTGAGACCATCTTCTTTGCCAAAGCCAAGGAGGATTATCAGGTAATGAAGAAGAAGAAGCTAGGTTAGAAACAAATGGGTTTGGGCGGTTAGAGAGTATATCATGGAAGGAATAATATCTGAGTCTGGGCCAAATCAACTTGGAAAATTAAGATCCATATTTAATCCATAATTATTAAGATAGGATTTCGGATTGGAAGGATTCTATACTAGAGGAATTCGACGGTTTATTGTACCCTCAAAACTCGCCACTGTAACTCCAAACAGATTGGAAGTTTATTTAGTTTGTCTTCCAAATATTGTAATAGTCGGAATCGACGAGCGGTTTCCTGTATTTTCAAACTCGTATGAGGATTCAAAGTTAGTCGTTTATCTAATGTAGTCCTAGGTAGTGGATCTGTTCCACTGGAATAACTGGATTATTATTAAAGGATAGTCTGAGTAGGAAAGGAAGTCAAAAGTTTACGACGAAGGGTAAAGTTGCTTTGATAAGATTTATTGGAGTTTATTTTAATCCTCCAATTCTAACTTATACAGTAAGAATGGATCATTATGATTGCACACATACGTCATCGACATACGTGGTAAGGACAGTAGCGATGTCAGCTATATAAACTGGGTAAAGAATATGACATAAAAAAATATCTCACCCTGAGATACACCAATAGACCGGGGAAAGAGGGATGAATAAGCACTATTTTGATTTACATCAAATAATGCAATAAACAATTAATTATTTTTTTCTTATTTTGGATTTGCAACGTAAAAGTTCATATATTCCTATCTTTAATCAATAGCCATAACAATTATAATTAAATGTACTAAACCAAGAACTGGATCTATGTTGTTTTTTTTAAGAATATTTGAATTAAACAGTTTTGTACAAAAAATAATTTGTACAATTTTCATTCTATTGAAAAAGATAAAAAAGTTTAATTGATGTTAATTAGATATAATTATAAAAAAAGACTTAAAGAGTAAATGGTTAAGAGATCTATATTATGAAATCGTAGCACTAAGACAAATTAAGGAAAGGTCATTCAAATGACTTTAAGAACAAGCAGGGCAAGAGAACTGCCTGCGGTTCTTGTACGAGCCTCACAAATCCACCCTAAAGCACAATTTATACAACCCCACCCCCTATGGTCAATTACGGAACCTCCACAAGCACTGTTTGTAGAGGCTTTAGTCCTCTTAAACACGCGGTAGCAATGTCAAAGGCTTTCTTGAAACATATACCAGTCTAATACAGTAAGCCAGCAGAACCCTTTTTGCCTCATTATACGTCCGCGTTAGTATTTTTCGGGAAATGCCTTTTTCATGACTATACTATGGATTATTACGAATTCAAGACGCATTTAAGTTTTTTTTTATATAGAAAATGTTTCATATAGCTTATTTAAAAATGATAATTTCCTTGATTTATATATATTTTTTTTATGTAACGAATTACCCTAAAATAAACAAATACCTCAATATATCATCAATTTTCACAATTAAGCTGTTCTCCTTATTACTCATAGCTATAATAACAATAATCACGTTGCTGTCAGTTTTTAAATAAATAAAATATTACATATAATAATAAATAAGAAGAATCTAAAACCATTCTATTAAAAAATCTTAAAATAAGATTACTCTCTCAGTAATGGTAACAAATAGATTATATACAATCTATACTAATTATTTCTTACTTCTATCATATAAAAAGATGAAAAATCAGTTCAACAATATTTGTTTAAAACGTATTATTGCTTTCCTCCTACACTACTAATTTATTCATACAAATCAATACCGATGTTCAACTTTAAATTACTAAATGATTAATAATATCGATGTAATGTGCACTTAAATGTTTAGTATCTGTATTAAAATTGATAACATTATCAATGTTTTAGTAATATGTATTGCTTCAGCAATTTTCCTATTTTTTCAATAATTGATTAAGTTCAAAATTTTAGGATTTTTAAAATCCAAATCATGTTTATGTTTAATAATATTTTGAGGCTGTCTTGTTGAGTTAATGTTTTGAAATTTTCACTATTGCCCTCATGTTGCTTAACTCTGCTTTTTTTGAAGTTTCTCCTACATATACCACTCCGAAATTCCGGCAGTTAATTTTATAAATTATATTTTATTTATAATTATGATTATATAAACCCAATTTTAGATTACTATGGTCATATTTTATAAATGTCTTTTGTTCCGTTAAAACAGGCAGTAATGCCAGCGCGCAATCACTCGCTAGCGAGCTGTGGCCAGAGGCAGTTTCTTTCTTTCTTTCTTCACTCCTATTTAGTAAAGAAGACCATGAGTGTGTAAAGACATTTCCGAAGAGAAGCAACCTGCACTAAAGAGCCATCTTGTTTTGTGCCAGAAGCAGCAATTCTTCTTTGTTCACTCATCAGGAAAATCTACAAAGAGTGAATAAAATTCCTGGAGTTGTTCCCGGAAGCAGAGGAGAGAGAGGCATAGGAATGCGGAGGGAGGAAGGAATCATGGAGTAAGGTTACTTAATCCAACAACTAACATTCACATCATCATCAATCGTTTTCTATAGCCCAGTTATTCTAAATTAATAGCCCGTCTAACCAAAAATGTTTTCTTTCGGCCACCTCCTACTTACTTGTAGCTTAGATAATAGAACTTTATATTCATTTAATCATGTGTTATTTTTCAATTATATATACAGTCCAACCCAACTAGCCAACCAAAAGTGAACGTGTGCCTGGCTTTTCTGTTGAAAGCATTAATTTTATTACTATTTTGGATTTCTCTATAATACTATTACTATTATTTTCCTATGGGTTTGTTTGTAGTCTGTCATACCACATTTTTTAATAATAACTAATGAGGTAACAGTTTAATAGTGAAAATTGAAGATATATTTGTATAAAGGTATTTTGTTGTTTATAAAATCCCTATTTAGCCCTAAATTAAGTATTAAAATTTTTTTAACGCGCTAAAAAGCAAGTCGACATTATTGTTTTGGCATGACGTTATTTTTACATAAATCGATACTAATCGTTATTTGTTATTTAAGCAATTATCTATTTTGAGTTATATTCTTTAACATTCTTGTACAGTGCCTAATTGCAAAGAAAACTACTATTAAGACTCCACGAAAGTTGTTTGTCCATGAGCCAAAGGATGTTAAAACTAGATAGACACATTTAGTTAATGGGAGCTAGAAAAAAAAACAAATTTATTATCGATTCTAAATAATAGATAATATTTTTGTGAAGGTCACTTTTATGTAAGTATAATATAAATAATAACTAATTGTGAGTTAATTAAAAGTTATATTTATTCCAAAAGACTGCTTACAACCTTAAATAAGAACATCATTTGAAAAATTGTGAGAAACTGAGCATCAGCAATACCTATAGTATTTTAAATATATAAACTGCACTTGTATTAATTACCGTAAAATTAACAAATGAGGGAGAAGAACTAACTATGAATTGCTTGCAGACTGTATGAATTAGTTTCTCAGAATATGAAGGCAAGGAGGTTAAGATGGGCGGGAAATGTGGCTCGAAGCGATCCATGAGGACCTCTCTACACAACAATGAATGCCAGTATAGTAGGCAAGAGGCCACGAGGGAGGCCAAAAACCAGATGGCTATACAGAACTGGAATTAGTCTACGATAGGCAGGCGTGAAGAAGACTAGTTCGGACAGCCATCTACCTAGAAGGTATTGTAGAAGCAACCGACAGAAAAAAATGCAATTTAGAATATACTTACTACAGATATGTTTTAACTCTTCTAAACTCTGAAGAACAGGAATCTACCAAAAATTTCGCTGACATAATAAGCAAATTTGTATTTTCTGCTTTCATAAAACCGTATTGGTTGTTTTTGAAAAAAATATGAAAATTCTTATAACAGCACAATAGGTAATAATTCAAATGTGATGATTAGGAATGACTGCAGATTGCTTTTCAAGATTAAAAATAGTAGTCACATTGACGTGTTAAGCATTATAAATATAAATCGTTGAATAATATCATGAGCACATAACAAGAAACAAGCTACTGGCTCGAGCCACTTGTGGGGCGAATAGATGAATAGGCGATGAGCCAATCTTGTTTAGTGCTTTATTGATGGGCCAGCAACAGAAAAACTGCGGCGACCTGTGGCTTAGGGCCAGGCAATTTCTTTAACGTGCTATTGGCTATTTTACAACATAAAGCTGTATCCATAAAAGAGAAAATCTCAAAGAAAAACATAAATATGTTAGCTATTTATATCTAGGGGCAAAGTGGCGCAGAGATAAGACTACTCACTCCAAGCACCTAGGTTTTATCTCAGCTGTAATAGACAATTATCAATTTTGGTACTGTAGGCGAATCAACCCTGTGAGTTCTGGAGTTCATTTGAGGTCCAGCCTGCCTCATAAAGTGAGTACTCATAATTGAGATTTTTTTTTTATTTAGAAAATTACATTAAATATATCACGACCAGATGACACCCATTGGTCGGTCCCAAAATAACAGATACAATGATAGACATAAGTGAATTTTATTAATTACAATTTTGACTATTATGGAGTTGTGGAGGCAACTGCAATTTATAAACAAGATCAGTACAATATGAATTGATCTCTTGTGACAAAACTAATAATTCATTTAATAAATACTAAAACGAAAATAAAGTAAAAAAAATTATTAAATGAAATAAAAATAATTATTAAAATAACTCAAAGGACTATGAAGTGAATAATAACGCTGCAAATTTATATTTAGTGAATTAATATAATAATGAGAATAAAACAAGGTTAGACAGGATAAAAATAAGGATCTAGTAATATCTAAATGAATAGTATCTATAACTAAGCACACACATATATAGCTAATTTTAATCATAATATAATGAATAATTATGTGGAGTTAAGAAAAATTCAGGCAGATATGGTCATTCGGTGAATCAAGATCAGTTATTGGAATCATAGAAGTAAAAAAGTACCCAGTTGAATATTTATTATTTATTTTTCTTAGTGGTTGATTTATTTATTAGTTCTTCTGGTAAACGATTAAATAGATATGGTATCATATAATTTCAAGTACGTTTACCAAATATATTGTCATAGGATCCATAATTTTTTTTTTAACATCTCTCAGAAGTATTATTTTGTTTCAAAATAAATTACTGTCCATAAATTTTAAGATATTTCTGTAACAATAAAATAGTTCAGCTAGTAAAGTACCAACAATTTTAAGATTTTCTGCTTTATTATTGTGATGCGTTATCTTGAAAAAATCACTTCCTGTATTCACTAATTGTACAACCATTGTTCTGAAAAAAAATACTTCCTTTCAAAGTACGTACCCCTTAAGGCAAGGGCCTTATATTATAAGGTTAGAATAAGGATTCCTTGTAGCTTTGGATGCCAAGTCCAATACAAAATATTTACGATATGTTCTTCCTAAAATTGTCTTGAGAAGAACCGGTGGTAGGAGAAGTGGGGAAAGAGCAATTACGGACTTATGTCTGTGCATAAAGATTTTTTTTTTTCTGCTTACCCTTGTAGACATTTAATTACCTTGGAAACAAGCATCTTGTATGTCATAATTTTTAATTTGCTGAACCGCATTCCACGAAAACATGCTCGTTAACGAATACTTTGTAAAGCCAAGGATAAAAAGTTTAATATGTCATTATATTTATTCATTGAAGTCGCTCAAGCTTACGGGCTACCTCAACCCTTTTTGTAAATTTACTTATTTTTTTTTAATTCTGTAGATATAAAAATAAATATAATAAACTCCATTCATTAATTTTAAACTGCATGGCCGATTTTGAGAAATGAGTTTTAGAACAATTTTTCATTCATCTCAATCGTTCTAATTACGAATTACTTCTTAGACACCGATAAAAAGTACGCGCATCACACAACATTATAACGTACTAAGCTACTTACGTGCCAAAGTATTGTGTAGATTAGTACACTCGTGTTAAAGATAATGCTGTTTTTGAAAAAAAAAAAAAAAGACCAAAGAAGGCAAAAAAATATATTTTCGTTTCTGCAGAAATTCGTATTTTAGGCTTTCTCCAGGTGGTTTTAACAAATATAAATTTTACAATAAAAAAACAGTAATTATTTTTTTAAGATTCAAACAATACAGCATGCAACCAAAACCAGCATACTTTTGATTTTGAAAATACTATGATTTTACATAAAGAAAATAATACATTCAAACGAAAAATACTTGATTCCATTTACATATCAGAAAACATTGAAAACAGTGAATTTCAAAACAGACACAAGGAATCTGACCCAACCCTATGCAGAGATTTCAAGTAAAATTAATTTATAAAAAATTTGGGATAAAATAAATTTTTTTGGCCAAGACTCCCATTCCTATACTGAGAGTTCCTAGACTCAGAGTCGTATACTGCCTAACCATGGTTGGGGGTCAAAGTTCTTCAATTTTTGGGACCGCCACTCAATGAAAAAAGTCAACGTCCCAGGCCGGATTCGAACCGGCACCACCAATAGACATCAAATGTTGATCAATATAATTAACCTTGATATGAATTTTAATAACAAAAAAAAGGAAAAATTAAATGATGTGTTTTTAGAATTATATTAAGGTAAGATAATTTATTAATAATATTGTTATTTTTTTGGAATTGTAAAAGATCATATATGTAATAAAAGCTGTTTGTAATAGATTGTCCTTGAGAATGGCCGAATTGGTCGAAACTTCGGACTTATAAAGGAATAAAAGATGTTTTGAGATTAAAATGGATAAAAATCCATTTATGTAATAAAACAGTTCAACAAAAGATAGCCGTCATACAATCGGGGAAGATCAGAATATATTAACTTTTAGGATAATATGTATATATTTTTCACTTTTCCTCCTATTGTTTATTAGGACATTATATTTAAACATTGTTTATTATTGCATAATTAGGACTGGTTATTTTTGCTAAGTCCTGTTATATTATATTAATTAAGATAAGGCCTATTTGGTATTAAAGAGTTCCAAATCCTTAATTGATTAATTTATTGACGTATTTAATCGAAATCGTTAAAAAATTGAGAAAAAAAGTGTAAAATCTATTCTGTAAAATAGCTGGTCGTTTTTGGTTTTTTAAACGAAAACGTCACTGTCAGCTGTTAAATGTATGTAAAAGAACATAGATGATATTTTTTGTATATTAAAGAAAACAGATGTAAATAGATTGCTTTAGTTCTTCCAGCAATCTATTTACATCTGTTTTCTTTAATATACAAAAAATATAATCTATGTACTTTAACATAATTTTTACTTAAATACCTGATTTTGAAAGTACATCTTTTATTAGATTATTCATGACTAGACCTGCAAATGATAGGAAAAAATGGGAGGAAATAAAACCAAACACAAATATAAAAAATAAAAAATTGTTCCTAGAAGGACAATAGCCACCATGAAAAATTAAAGCTCACAATGGAATTGGAAAAGGATGATAAATTAAGATTTTTAGATATGTTGATGGTAAGACAAGGTAAGAATATAATCACAGAGTGGACAAAAAAAGAAACAAGTAGTTATTTAATATTGAATTATTATTCTTGCCACCCTTATCACATGAAATACAATGTAATAAATAATTATATTAAAAAATCTATTAAAGTAACTGATGATAGTAGGTTACATATAATAAAAAATAAGATAATTAATATGTTCCTAAAAAATGTTTACCGAAAAAAATTAATCTACAAGATTTGGGAAATTAACCTTAAAAATATTAAAAATAAAACAGGAAACGAAATAGTAAAAAATAAAAAATTTTATGGATGCAATTACATTAAAGGACTATAATTAATTAAAGGATTATTAAGGAAATAATAATGTTAAGTATTTAAATTGTTTGTAGGATCATACATGTAATAGAAACTGTTTTGTAGTAGATAGTCCCTGAAGATGGCCGGATTGGCCGAAACGTTGGACGTATAGGAGAAATAAAAAGTTTTGAGGCTATAATGGATAGAGTTTAATAAAAAAATTTATTTTATTTTCTTACGACTTTTCGTTTTTTGTTACACATGTTTTTGGACGCAGGGGACCTCCAAAAGTGCATTTCATTAAAAAACTCGAATTCGAAATTTTTCACTATCAATTTTCATTCCCTTACATCTGTATGTGAAAGTAAAAATATTCATTTATTTTTAATGAAAATGACTTGATGCATAAATAACATTAGAAGTTTATTAAATAAATCAAAAATTCGTATCCAATTCTGTCTCAACACTTTATTTTTCACCAGTCCAACGTTTCGGCGATTCTAGCCATCTTCAAGGACATCTTCAATACAATATCTTCCTCACATTAATTTAAAGTTTCTTTTGCAGGCCCATTTATGGTTTATTATATGGTGGTGTATTTAATTGTTGATAATCTTATAGAGGATAATTAAATGTTAATGATTTTAAATTTTAAATAAATAGGCTTTTAACTTATAATAAAGAAAATGACCTGGGCAGAATAGCCTGCAA